>NW_005842781.1:637355-648829 GCF_000455745.1 Alligator sinensis | reverse complement strand
AGGAATGCTAGACAAGAGTCTTCCATGCTACTATTTTTCCACCAGTGATTCTCAGTCTCAGCAGTGCTTGGGTGTGAGCTCTCCACATATAAATACTACTGGGTGTGTTACAATGTCCTGTATGGGTCACAAAATGAAACTAGTAGGGTATAAGTTTAAAACTAACAAAGTTATTTTTCACACAGCATGTAAAGTATGGAACTTATTGCCATGAGATGTGGTGGAAGATGACAGTTTAGCCAGATTCACAAAGGGATTGGACAATTTTTTGGAGGAAAAGGGCATCAGTAGCTATTTAGCATGGGAGTTAGGGGTACAACTTAATCAGAACTTTCTGGACTAGGGGTAGGGAAAATATGGCCCACAGACCAGATTTAGCCCACCAAGTGATTGTATCTGACCCATGGGTGCCCCTCTAAAAGAGAATTATTTCCAGCCTGCCACTGCCCCTCAGCAAGCTGGCACCTCTCTTCCCTCTGTGCAGTAGGTTCTGGCCGGGCTTCAACTGTTAGGCAGCCAACTACCACTCCTTGACTTGCCTCACTGCCCCAGCCCCAAGTTAGGGGACACTGGAGAGAGGAAGCTTCTGCCCAGTGAGGCTTCTCCCCCTGGTGAAAGTTGAAGTTCAGGCATGCATGCTGGGAACTCGTGTTCAGGGGAAGGGGGCTGGGAGCTGCTGGTGATTTGGGCAGGGCTGGGTCCTGCTTTGTGCAACCACATGTGGTTGGCAGAGAGACCTGGCCACATGCTTGGGACTGGGGCCTGGAGCTGCAGGTGATGCAAGCTGGGCTGGGTTGGGCTGGGCCCTGCCCTGGTCTGTGCCTCCACATGTGGCATGGCCCAGGCTAGGAACCACAAGAGACCCAGGCGCAGCTGGGCAGGGCCCTGGTGGAGACACAGGCCCTGCTAATTGCCATGTTGTGACCCCATAGGTGTCATACCATTACTGCTGCAGCTGCTGGCCCAGCTGTAGCTGCTGGCCCATGTGTGCCTGTCCTTCTTTTGCTGCTTCTACAGCTGGTGCAAATGGAGGGTGATCCACTAGCGGCATGCTACATGATCTGCCCTTGACTTCCAGGCCACCCACTATGACTGGCATGACCATGACTGCCACTTAGCTACCTGGCTGAGTTCCCCGAGCACTGGGCAGCTGTCACAGAAGCAACATCTACATGACCGGTAAGGGCGGGGGCAAGGATGGCCAGGGCTAAAGAGTCCCATGCACGTTAGCCCTGGTCATGCTGGTGACCCCAGGGTAGGCAAGTGAGAGGTGCCTGGGCAACTTCCTGCTGCCAAGTTGAGGGGGACGCCCTTGACCTGTGGCAGGTGGCAGAGTGTCTTTTGCAATGAAGATGCATCCAAGCCCTGCTCTTCCAGTCCTGCCACAGAGGCAGCAGCAGCCTCGGTGGAAAGGTCTGTATGGGGCTGCTGGTAAGCAGGGGGTAATGCTGGATGGGGTTTCTTTATTTGTCCTTGGTTGCTGCTGCCCCCAGGGTCTGATTGTTCAGGATTGTGAATGGATTTGAAGGCCGCAGCTGGACAGGAAAGGAAGCATTGAGGGACCAGGATGCTCCGGGCATGGGGGCCCTCTGTTGGCTCCTACACCTAGGCTCCATAGCCACAGACTCCCCTTTATTTTCAGCTATTATGCAATCACCTCTATGCTACTGAAAAAAACCATAAATCAAGACAAAAATATTTTGTAAATAAAAGTTAAATATTTTACAGTAAATGTTTGATTTTTAGTAGTATATGATTTGCTTTTTAATCTATAATTTGTTAAAATGAATGTCTTTGGAAAGATTTTGTGTGTGCGACCATTGACTTATTTGGTCCAATGCCGCTGAACCCCCCACCAATTGGTCAAGGGTGATGGGGCAGTTTGTTAGAGTGGTCCTGCCTGTGCCTTGTGGCCTAGGGTGGAGAACTTCTGGGGCCCTACCCTAGGGGCAAACTGTGCACCATGAGTATGGGCCCTCTGGAGGGGCAGTGTTCCCCAGATAAGGAGTGGACCTTCTGATATCAAGGACTATGTGATGGGGCAAAGGTCAGGGATTGGGACAGGGCTTCTACTCCCAAGATGGTGGCCAGGGGGTGGGGCACCTGTCAAAGGGTGGTGCCTAACAGTTTGACAAGAGGTGTACCCTTGAAGCCCTCAACAGCTCATCAACACTCATTAAGTGGCCCTCCAGCTGAAATAATTGTCCACCTGGCCATAGAGCTTAAATGCCGAAGGGTGCAAGTGGGAGAGGAACAGGGGAAATAATCCTGATTAGACCCAGTTCCCTCTCCCTTTCAGTATCTTCTCTCTGCTGTGGTGTGAAACAGGAGACTGCACAAGCTGGAGCTATGAACTGATGCAGTAAATGGCAGTTTATATTTTTATGTTCTAATGTGCTTCATCCTGGAGTTACAAGTAGCTGGGCTAGGTGAAACTGAGGCCAGTTCAGGTTATTGTTCTGCCTTTGACAGTCATAAACTCTGAAAACATGGGTGTAATTTCCCCTGAATAACAAGTCTAGCTGTAAATCCCTTGTTTATTTTTCCCATGGCAGTTCCCATAAAGCCTCTGGCTGGGTTCCCAAAAAGGGAGCTCTACTCCTCTGTGTTGGCAGATGTTACCTTTTGTGTAGGCTTGGCTGTAATGAATGCCCTGAGGACAGGTTGCTCATTTAGAGAGAAAAAGACAGACCTGCCGGAGTAGACATTGTTTGGGGTGGAGACTTTGAAACTCAGCCCCTGACCGACACTAGATGTCACTTTCCTCCCTAAGCTGGGGAGTTAACTCAGGAGTCCTGGCTCCCAGTTCCCTTCCACTCTTACTTTAATCCATTTTTTCACTCTGCCAGAGATGTGAACAGAAGGAAGGAGTTTGAGCTTCTAAATCCCTGACTCTAACCACAAGACCTCACTCCCTTTGCAGGCCAGGGGATAGGTACCAGGATTTCTGACCCCTTGCACCTGCTTTAACCTACCAGGAACCCCTCCCTCACTTCCCCCTCCAGCCTGCAGAGTGGCTTCAAATCTAGGAGTCCTGCTTCCTAGCGCCAGTGTGCTGGAAGCTCTAGATACTCTTCTCCACAGTTTTCTCCCAAAGGAAGGTCCAGGATTCTGCATGACAGCTTGAAAATTTCCATCCTGTGAAGCGTGACTGAGAAGGAAAGGCTGAAAGAAATAGGATTATTTAGTCTTGAGAACAGAAGACTGAGGGGGGTATGACAACACTCTTAAAATACTTGAAAGGGTGATTATAGACAGGACAGAGATGGATTTTCCTCTGTGGCTCTAAAGAGACAGGAGTAGGAGCAATGGCCTCAAAATGCAGCATAGGAAATTTAGGTTGGGGCTGAGGAGGAACTTTTTGACTCTGAGGGTGGTCAAACACTGGAACAGGCTTCCCAGAGAAGGTGTGGGATATCCATCCCTGGAAATGTCCAAGAGCAGGCTGGACAGACTCTTGGCTTGAATGGTTGGGTCAAGGAATGGATGCTCCTGCCTTGACAAAGGGGCTGGACTGGATATGATCTTACGTGGTCCCTTCCAGCTCTTCTTTACTATGATCATCTGTTTCCCATATCACTTAGAAATCTAAAAAGCACTAGCTGAGGGCAGTTGGGCATTTTCTTTGAACCTTCAGGTGCCTAATGTTCTTGGGCCTAGCTCATTGTTTGAGGACTGAGGGGCTAATGAACCCACATGGCTTGTTCTGGGGACTCCAGAAAGCTTTAGATGACTGCACTAATTGGGACCTAGTATGATTGCATGGACTGTTGTGATTCACTGCCCAACTGCACTTGGGTCTGTACAGCAGGAAAGACAGCCTCTGCTCTATGAACCTTACAGTTAAACTCACATGTCATGCACTGGGATTCTTTCAGGTCCAGATTCCATTGCAAAATCAGGTTTTCACTTGTTTTCCATGTAGCCTGTTTTTAGAGGTGCCACAGGAAGAAAATACTGTATCTTCATGATAAAGAAATTAATTCTATTCAGCATTAAAATTGCACCATACTTCTAACCTGAGTGTATCTGGGTTCTGCCAATGATCTTGTTCTGCTTTTGTCTTTGAGATTAGAGACTTTTCCATTATCAGAAATCTCCCTGCTTCAGGACTCTGTTGACATCAGTCAACTCATTTCAACCTTCTCTTGGATCAGTTAAGAAAGGATGTAAAACATATGGCCCCCTGGATCTCACCTACTGAATCATTCTATTTGGCGTACTTGTAGTCTAGTGGGCAATTGGGAGTTGGGGGATGGGGCTAGTTGGCATGTCGTGTGATTCACTGCCCAACTGCACTTGGGTCTGTACAGCAGGAAAGACAGCCTCTGCTCTATGAACCTTACAGTTAAACTCACATGTCATGCACTGGGATTCTTTCAGGTCCAGATTCCATTGCAAAATCAGGTTTTCACTTGTTTTCCATGTAGCCTGTTTTTAGAGGTGCCACAGGAAGAAAATACTGTATCTTCATGATAAAGAAATTAATTCTATTCAGCATTAAAATTGCACCATACTTCTAACCTGAGTGTATCTGGGTTCTGCCAATGATCTTGTTCTGCTTTTGTCTTTGAGATTAGAGACTTTTCCATTATCAGAAATCTCCCTGCTTCAGGACTCTGTTGACATCAGTCAACTCATTTCAACCTTCTCTTGGATCAGTTAAGAAAGGATGTAAAACATATGGCCCCCTGGATCTCACCTACTGAATCATTCTATTTGGCCTACTTGTAGTCTAGTGGGCAATTGGGAGTTAGGGGATGGGGCTAGTTGGCATGGCCTGGCACAGAATTTGAAGTCCCTGTTCTCTTATGGACATGGCCATTGGTAGCAGTGGGAGGGCTGAGGTCTTCAAAGCTGGTGTGTGGCAGGGCATAAGTGGTGCCTATCACTTTAAGAGAAGCCAGAGGCTGATGAGCAGCCAGCAGGTGGGCTCAGGCCCAATTAGGCAGTCACCTGATGGCTAGAAGGCCGCCTGATTGCAGGGCCTGAAGCCAAATCTAGGCTATAGTCTGAGTGTGGCTCAGCAAAGGGGCTGGGGAAGTTATGTGGGATTTGGATGCCATCTGAAAGGCATGAGGCACAGTATTAGAGGAGGTCAGAGCCATGTAATTGGCCCAGAACACCAGGACTGCAAACAGGCAGTCTCCCACGTTTTATATCAATTTCATTTACATCAAGGTGCTAGGAGTGTTACTAATGCTAGGAGTATGGGGAATAAGCAGGAGAAACTTGCACTCCTGCTTGCAGACAAAGATTTTGACCTGGTTGGGCTAACAGACATGTTATGGGACCCTACCCACAGTTGGGCAGTGGGCATTGAGGGCTACAGGCTATACAGGCAGGATAGATTGTGGAAAAAAGGGATGGGGGCATTGCTCTATATGTTAAGGAACATTATACATCTTCTGTAGTAATGATGGGGACAGAAGAAGGGTAGATCAAAGTCCTATGGGTAAGATTACAAAGGGGTAGGGGTGAAAGGGACTTGGTAGTGGGGTTCTACTACAGACCTCTACACCAGGAGGAAGAGTTAGACCTAGAATTCTCGAGACAGCTTTCAAAGGCAGTATGCTCAACGGACCTGGTTGTCATGGGTGACCTAAATTACCCAGACATCTGCTGGGAGGAGCCGTCAGCAAGGTCTGCCTATTCACGTAGGTTCCTAACCTGCATACAGGACCTGCACCTAACACAGGAGGTATGCAGTCCCACTAGGGGAAATACCTTACTTGACTTGATGCTGGCCACAGGGGAGGACTTGGTGGGGGAATATGCAGGTACAAGGTAACCTAGGAGATAGTGACCACCTGTTGATAGGATTCACTATCAGGTGAAAGGTGGGAAACAACTAGTAGGGCAGAAGTGCTAGACATTCAGAAGGCCAACTTCAACGAGCTCAGGAGATTAGTTATAGTGGGACTGAGGGGTCATAACATGGATGAGTTGGGAGTGTAGGAAGGGTGGGAGTTCCTCAAGGCACTGATCCTGCAGGCACAGAAGGGTACCATCCCAGTACACATAAAGTGAGGAAAAAGAGCCAAGAAACCCTCTTGGCTGAGCAGAGAAATGCAGGAGAGCCTACAGGGGGGAAAAGAGGCTTACAGGCTGTAGAAGCAGGGGGCAATCACCAAGGAGGAATATACCTGCTTGACTTGTGCTTGCAGGGAAGCAGTGAGGAAGGCCAAAGCAGAAATGGAACGCAGGCTGGCAACAAAGATTAAGGGTAACAAAAAGTCCTTCTTTAAGTACATAGGGAGCAAGAAGAAGGTGTAGGGTAACATGGGGGCTGCTACAGGATGGACTAGGGCAACTCATAACAAATAGGATGGACAGAGCTGAGCTCTTAAATGATTTCTTTGCATTGGTATTCCTGGACATGGATACAAACAAACCTCCCAATGATACTGTATTCTGGCTAGAGAGAGATACAAATCCACCAACAGTTAGTGAAGGGGCGCTGGGAGGGGTTATATGTATTTAAGTCAGCAGGCCCCAATGATCTTCATCCAAGGGTACTAAAAGAATTGACCGGTGTCATAGCAAAACCACTGATGCAACTGTTTGAGTGCTTGTGGCACTCAGAACAGGTCCCAGAGGACTGGAAAAGGGTCAATGTGGTCTCTATTTTCAAGAAAGGGAGGAAGGAGGACCTAGGTAATTATAGGCTGGTTAGCCTCACCTCTATTCTTGGCAAGACCTTAGAAAAAATCATAAAGGATCACATGTGTAGGGGGCCAGCGGGTAACACAATGCTAAGGGACAACCAGCACGGGTTTATAGCAGGCAGATCCTGCCTGACTAATCTGGTCTCTTTTTATGATCAGGTCACAAAGTGCTTAGATGCAGGAATGGAGGTAAATGTTATTTATTTGGATTTTAAAAAGGCTTTTGACACAGTGTCACACCCATTTCTTACAAATAAACTATGTAGGTGTGATGTGGATTTTTTCACAGCCAGGTGGGTGGCAAACTGGCTTATGGGACACACCCACAGAGTGGTCGTGGATGTGTCGGTTTCTCCCTGGAAAGATGTGGGCAGTGGTGTTCCCCAAGGCTCTGTCCTTGGACCAGTACTGTTCAATATCTTCATCAGCGATCTGGATGAGGGTGTAGAAAGTACTCTGTCCAAATTTGCAGATGACACCAAACTATAGGGTACAGTAAACACACTAGAGGGTAAGGAGTGAATTCAGGTGGATTTGGATAGATTGGGGAAGTGGGTGGATCAGAACAGGATGCAATTTAACAAAGATAAGTGCAAAGTGCTGCCCCTGGGGAGAAAGAATGGTACTTTCCAGGCTATAGGTGTATTGGAGATTCTAAGTAGCACAGCAGTGGAAAAGGATCTCGGAGTCATAGTTGATGCAAAAATGAACATGGGTCGCCAATGCAATGAGGTAATAAATCACGCTAACCTCACTCTTTCTTGCATTAGCAGGTGCATCACAAGCAGGTCTAGGGAGGTTATACTTCTCTTTTATGGGCCATTGGTGAAGTCACAGCTGGAGTACTGCATCCAGTTTTGGGCGCCACACTTCAAGAGGGATGTGGATCATATGGAAAGGGTTCAGAGGAGGGGTACTTATATGGTTGAGGGCCTGCAGGTAAGATCCTATGAAGACAGGTTGAGGAACCTGAATCTCTTCAGCTTCCACAAGAGAAAGCCTTCTCTAAGAAAGAGGTGAGCTTGTGGGTGTCTACAAACTCATGGTGGGGTGGGGGGAGAGGGACAGCAGGGAATATGGGATACTCTGTTTACCAGGGTGCCCCTTGGGGTTACTAGAAACAACAGGCATAAACTGAAGGAGAGCAGATTTAGATTGGACATTAGGAAGAAATTCTTTATGGTGTTGGTTGCCAAAATATGGAATGGGCTTCCAAGGGAGGTGGTGGTTTCCCCTACCTTGGAGGTGTTTTAAAAGGAGATTAGATAAGCACCTGGATGCGCTCTTTCCTGCCTAGATTAGGGGGTTGAACTCGATGATCTAATAGGTCTCTTCTGACCCTAGAAATCTATGGAATCTATAAGGTGTGGCAAGCGAGTGCATGGCAGACTGCCCTAGACAGGGGGCATGCCAGTGATGGACATGGCCCTGAGATGTTCCCCCATCACATGGTGGAACAGCACTAGCACATAAATTTCACCAAGTTGTCATCAAAATATGGGTTAATGAGGAAGCTCCACCTGACTGGAAGAATACCAACGTTGTGGCCATCTTCAAGAATGGGGACAAGTCAGTGTGTGGGAACTATCAAGGCATTGGTTTCCTTTCTATTGCCGGGAATATTCTTACTTGCATCTTTCTGAATCACCTCCTTCCCCTTGCCAAAGATGTCCTTCCAGAATCTCCATCTCAGCATACCACCAACTTTTTTGTTGTATGACAGAACCCAGAGAAGTGTAGAGAGCAAGACCAGGATCTGTTTATGACATTCATTGACCTAAACAAGGCCTTTGCTTCCATCAGTCCTGAAGCCATACGGAAGGTGCTGGCTAGGTTTAGTTGTTCACTGAAGTCCGTCAGTGTCCTCAGGCTACTCCATGATGGGATGACAGCCACAGTTATTTGCAATGGATCAGAGACAGACCCATTTACCATCAGTACTGGTGTCAAGCAGTGCTGCATCATTGCCCCAGTCCTTTTTTCCATCTATCTGCCTGTGTTTTTGATTTTCATCTGTGACTGGCTTCCTCCTGGAATTGGGGTTGAGTATTGAATGGATGGTCAGCTTTTCAACCTGCAGCTTCTTCACTGCAAAATGAATGCTACCAAGACTAGCATCACTGAACTGCACTATCCTCGTGCACATTGAGACTGATCTGCAGTCCACCCTTGACCTTTGCTCAGGTGCCTATCACAGTCTGGGACTCTCCCTTAATATTGGTTAGACCAAGGTGCTCCATCAGCCTGCCCCAGGATGAGCTGTCATCCTCCTCCCACAAATTAATATTGGTGGCAAACCCCTGGAAAATGTCAAGCATTTCCCATACCTTGGCAGTCACCTCTCCTATTCAGTCAGTCTTGATGTTGAAATTGAACACAGGATTCACTGTGCCAATGTATTCGTTGGAAAGCTGCTTTGCCATGTTTTTGCTGACTGAGATCTGCAGATGGAAATGAAGATCCTGGTTTACAATGCCATAGTTATGTCCATGCTCCTCTATGGGTGTGAGATGTGTGTGACATATTGAATCCATCTTAAGTGCCCGGAATGGTTCCATCATCAGTGCTTCAGGAAGTCTCTTTGCATTAGATGGGAAGACTGCTGCACCAATGCCAGCATTCTTTCTTCAGCTAACATAACCAGCACTGAGGCAAAGATTATGAAATATCAACTCCACTGAGCTGGCCACTGTTAGCAGATGGTGTCCCAGCCACCTACAGAGGGTTTGGAATTGAGAGTGTGGTCGGGGGTAGAAAGGTAAGAAAGATTTATTGACTTAACAAAAACACAACTATGCGTAATAACAAGACAAACAATGACAGACAAAAACAATTCACATTGGCAACTTATTGGCAGTCCCCTCTGATGCCTGATGCACAGCAAATTTTTCTTTTCACAAAGTTCAGTGAAGTCAGGCGTCCCCGATCAGCGCTGTATGAGATGTATCGGGAAGAACCCTGGAATGCAGTCGTTGGGCTCCTCAAGGTCCGCGGGCCCACTGATCCAAGCAATGGCTAACTAATCCTTTTAACAGAGCTGTATCTTCCTTTTGAATGGTTTCCAGATATTCCAGCTAATTTATAGCTTTTGAATGGTATTGATAATGTACAACCACTTAGATTCCTTTTACTTCAACTGTCTTTAGACTGACTAATAGCAGTAGAAGCCTTGCATTATTTTGATAAGGTAATTTTAACTATGCCACAGGGCTTTACTATTTTTAGGCTTTGTTAAATTTACTAGGCTTTATACAAGGCTTTACTACATTTTAAACTTTAATTAGGATTTTAGCAATAACATATAGTTTAATATTCAAACAAATACAGAAAAACACTCAGTTTAATTTTTATAGAGCCTTTAGCGAGGACTTTTATTATATAGACATAATTTCAGCAGTTACACTTCACCCCTTGCTTGCTGAAGCACTATGATAGCTACAATTGAGGTGCTAAAGCCCCATGTGCTACATTGGGAAATGGGGAGGGATTTATAAATTTAACTTCGCCTAGCATGAACAGATTTACAACAACAACGATTAAAACACTATTTAGCTGTTGCCACTAGGGTAATGCAGAATACTAGGGTGCTCAAGATGTTTAGTTATGTAGTTGAGGTGACACTTGGTGACACACGAATAGTATAGATTACATCATACCATTTACAAGGCTTGGGCACGTTGACAGCCAGACTGATGATTTGCCAACCCTCTCAAGGAAGGAGAGCCAACTGAGAGCCTTGCTGAGCTTTTGCCTCAAGGCTTTGCAGCTTATTTTTTACGTTAGTCTAGTTTTCTAACCGTGGCATGTTTACATCTGATACACATAAAGTTAAGAGGTATAGTCTCAGAGGAAATTTTTGGCCATTTTAGGGCAATAGTATGGTTACTTAATTGCAGTAGAGCAACGGCTCCACTTTTAGCTCCTAAGCAACATGAATTGCATAAAGTCCAGGTGGTACCATTTTCATGCAGCAAACAACCTGTTTTTTTTCCAACAAACACATTGCCCTATTGTTACATAAGACACATTAGGTAACTTGTATATTCAGGTCATGTTAGGTGGGCTGAGAGGCCAGCCTCTCCATAGGGTTCCTAATCCAATCAAGGTGTTACTAATTTGAGCTAAGGGGGACTGTGCTACATAACGAGGGCCATTGGGGGTAACTATTTCCCACATGGGATGATGCAGATTTCAGTCTCAAAGGCATCCTCCTCTTAGCCCTGTATTTAGCAAATAAGCAGTGGTCCAGTTTTCATCTTTTACCCCCTGCACTAGGAACATTTTCCTTTATTACAGCTTTCCCAAGTGGTAATCTGGGTACTTTGATATGGGTATCTTTCTTTAAATGTTTCAGGCATTCCTTGATGCTCTAAGCCAGGGGGCCATTTTTAAATTTTTAACGTTGTTTATTACCTAGGAAAAAATGCATATTCAAAGATAACTGGACTTGTACACATGCAGTACTCCAAGTTTGATTTTTGTCTGCTTTAAAAGCGGTATCCATCATGACCTGGGCAAGATGGGCTGTTTCTAATCCTACGTTAGTTAGCAATTCGTTAGTATGCTCTAACGTTTTTCCTTTGAGAATGCCTCCCCTAGTGAGCAGCCCTACCCCCTTTCGGAGATTGGCTACTTCTTTCAAACGTGTGATCTATCTCTCTGGATGAGTGTCCTTGGGTGTAGGTTGTAGCCGTGTTGAAATACCCAATTACCGGTGGGGGCACATTTCTCACAAGAAAACCACTCTCTCTCCAATCTCTCAGTCCTGATCCTCAAAGGAAACTTACAAAACACTTCCCAGAGACG
>NW_005842781.1:615422-636715 GCF_000455745.1 Alligator sinensis | reverse complement strand
ACTTACACAACACTTCCCAGAGATGAGCCTATGAGCTCCATTTCATCAGCCTCCTGGATACTAGAGATCGTGGACTAAACATTGACTTTGGATTTTTGATACATTATAATCTGCCTGGCAACTGACTCCCCCGCCCAGCCCAGCCCAGCCCAGCCCAGCCCAGCCCCTGGCTTCTTTACTTTTCATCCCATCCAGGAAGAGCACGCACCAACTGCTGAAACTTCCTTAGCCTGACGAAGGGTTTTTGAACTCGAAAGCTTGCTTAATAATTATTTTCCAACTATTTGGGTTGGTCTAATAAAAGATATCAGATTCACCCAAGGAACCTTGTCTTCATTAGG
Organism: Alligator sinensis; assembly: GCF_000455745.1. Lineage (NCBI taxonomy): Eukaryota > Metazoa > Chordata > Crocodylia > Alligatoridae > Alligator > Alligator sinensis. Next base: position 636,374 of record NW_005842781.1, on the reverse strand, counting down.
CCTTGACATTTTATTACACTTTTTACTTATTTTTTTCTAAAATGGAGCTAATTAGTACACTTCAGCAGCTTCTGTGTCACATGTATTCAGCGTCCCTCTGTTTCAAAAGGGGGTGGGGGTGCTTTAACTAAAATTCATTGAATGAACTTTACTTAAAATGCCCCTGCTGCCATTTTGAAGTGCAGAACACTGAATACATGGCACTGTGGCCACTTTAATAAGAGTGGCTCTCAGAGCCACTCTAATCCCCCAGCCCACCCTGGAGCACATGTACAGATGCCATGGATACTTAGCAAAAATTCTTGAGCTTACTATGTTAACTGCTATACTCATATATTAAATCTGTCCATAGTGGAAAGGTTTCCTGCATTCCAGCTGTCCAAAATGCTTTCAAAATTCTCCAGGCTCTATGAAATTTAACTGTAAGAAGCTCAAAGAGACATGTTGTCTTTGAAAAAATGACATCAGAATTTTTTTTTCTGGGGAATCAACTAATCTTAAATCACTCAGTGACACTGTCAAGTTGAAGCTATCTGAGCTGTTTTGGAAAATGTTGATTAAATATTCCAGCTGTGAACAAAATTACACATGGGGGTTTGAAAGCTGGAGCTGACTCTTATGCACTTCTCAGAAAGGTACAAGACTTCAACTTTCTGTACTGTTTTTTGGGGGGGTTTTTTTGTTTTTTAGTAGAGAGTGCTAATGCAAACAAACCATCTGTCCAAACTTTTTCATTACGTATATAGCAATAGTGATGGCTAAATCCACAGTGTCTACACTAAAGGAAATGAGAGATGATGATTTTGTATCCCAAACCTTTAATCATGTTAATGAACTGTGTGAGAAAAACAAGTATCCTGTCCCTTGTGTCCCTTGTAAATGAGTTATTCCCACAAAACTCAGAAGAGGGGGAAAGTCCTTTCTTGAGAAACCTGAGGACTGTTTATAGGAGTGAAATATTGTACAGCACTCTGAAAATACTTATTAAGGAGGTAGAAGACTGCTTTTCTAAAAATGAACTGTTCCTTTGCAGACATTCTCTCTTCTGAGAGTCCATCAGATGAAAGTATAGGTGCTATTTCCCCTGTTTACACTGTTGATCAAGACAATCTGAATTTTGAAATGAATTTTTTTTCTTGGATTTCAATGCTGACAAGAGTAATGAGGAAGAGGACCCCACACACTTTGAAAAAAATACTACAATTCTTTTGTGAAATGGCATTGTGTGATACCCTACCTGTTGAAACTCTGTATGTTTTACTTAACAATTGTGGAAGAAATCAAACTTCGCGTTGTGGTTGTATCAGAATTGGCAGAGCCATCTATGTTTATTTAAAAAACTATACAAGTGATCACAAGGAGAGTTCTCAAAGGAACTCTGACCTCTACAAGTTTACAAGCGTATTTATACTTTAGACAGCGAGAAAAGATGCAGGGTTCAGACAAAGCAACCTTGAGAGAAACAGAAAGATGTTGATCATTCATTTGTCTCACATAAGCGGTTTACTTTTTCAGAAAAAAAATTGTGTTTTGGGAACAGTCATCAGCTTCTGGTTCGAAGGAGAGGAGGAGGTTAACATCTGCACACAGAGCTTAATATATCAAGACAAAACAAGGCATGAAGGTTTTTTATCTTAGAACATTTTGAAACACATAGCATCAGAATCTTTTTCTCCTCTTCTTAGTCAAGTAAGAGGCCTGGTTAAACTTATTTCCAGACTATCTAAGTGACCACAGCATCATCTGAGAGAATATTTTCTTCCTTGCAGCGACTGAAAACTTACCTGAGGACTACAGTGAAATATGCTCATGTTTCTAACCTGGCCATACTACAGATCAAAAGAGGACAAGCTCTTAACATACAGGCAGTCCTTGACTTACAACGTTTTAAGTTACAACGTTTTGCACTTACAATGTTTATAAATCGACACCCTGTTTCTTCAACTTTACAATGCCAGTTTTTACTTACAACACGTGATCCGATGCAATGCCATGCCAGCAAACAAGTTTGCTACATTGCTTATCTCCCTGGAGAACATCTATCCAAACTTCTTTGGACACTTTCTTTAAGAAAGCAGACAAAACTCTGGAGAAACCTGCAGCCAAGACTCCTGAGAAGACACCAGGCAATAATCCTTCAAAAAGTTCAGCAAAGTCACCTTAAAGAAGTCCTTCCAAATCAATATGATTGCTATTTACAATATAAATGCATTAATGTAGCTATATTACTCATCTATAATTGACTGAGTACAAAATTCTGGGGTATTTTTGGTGGAAAAGGGGTATCAGGCCTTGGTCAGGAGCAATCTCCCATTTATAACATTGTTTCCAATGAGAAAAATTGGTTCCGAGTTACAACGTTTCAACTTAAGAATGGTTTTCAGGAACCAATTGTGTCATAAGTCTGAGGACTGCCTGTATCAGATGTTATTATGAGGTTCACAAGCAGAAAGGACCAATGCCTACAATTCTTTTCATAAGGTAAGGTCATTACTTTTTAAAGCATTTACATTTGTTATTGCTTAATGGTTAGTTGCCACAAAAGTATGGTCATGTACAGATAGACAATCAGGAGAACAGTGCCACTGTGAACTTAACCATATATTAAGACAACTTTCTTGTTAAGATTTTTAATGTGCATGAGTCATATGACCACAGTTTTCTTCATGTGCAGCTCACTTTTAGAACAGTCTCCATCTGCTATTACATAATATTGTAAAGCATGACATCAAAAGTAGCTGCAGAAATCAAAACTCCCTTTTTTTCTTGTGTACCTGCCCTGAACCCCACTGAACACCAGAACCTCTAAATTTTGCCCCCTCACCAGTATCAATAGTTAGATTTTGCCTATGCTGAGTGTGAACCCAGAGTGACTTCAACCCTGTCCATGGAGTGCGGGTTGGAATCTAATCTCAGTAGGATCAATAAAAAAAATTAAGACAAGTAGTACATCATAGTCCTAGGTCTGTTCTAAACATCCGTGTTCACTGTGTCATTTGTGTCTAACTTTTGGATGGCATCTTTTAGGTCCTTTAAGTTCTTCTTTACTCTGTCACCCAGGAGGTTCAGCAGTTTCTGGCCTTTCTCTTTCTGCCACAGAGTCACAATTTTTTTCAAAACTTCCAAGGCTTCTGCATAGTCAGGCTCATCACTCAGCTCCAACTCAAGCTCCTCGACTTTTTTGAACAAGTCACCTAGGAGTTGGACATGATTACGGAGATCATTTATCTGATCTCCGAAGTTTTCCTGCTTTCCTGACAGCTTCTTTATTTCCTCCTCAATCCGTTCAATTTTCCTCTTATTTTCCTCCATTTTTTTCTGAGTTTCTTTCTTCTTCTTGTCATAGAGGTCACATTTCTCTTTATATTCAAAGACCTTTGCTTTCTGGTGCTGGATGGCTCCCTGCAGCTCCAGGGCTGCACTCTGAGCTATGTACAAAGAGGTCTGGAAAATAGCAGCTATAATGCCAGCTGGAACAGAAGAACATAAGGCTGGGTCAGACCAGTGATCTATCTAGCCCAGCATCCTATCTCTGACAGTGAAAGGTGTGGATGCTTTAGAGGAGTGGTCCTCAACTTATGCCTCATAGGCCAGACCCAGCCCACAAAGTCATGTCATTTGGAAAATGTGACTCCTCACAAGTCCAGGAACTTGGCAGTGGGAGAGCAGTAGCAGTATTAATTGTGGCTTCCCAGAGTCATAGCAATTAATGGCTTCCAGAGTCACAGCATTGCTGTCCTGCTGCCAAATTTCTGGACCTATGGGGCACCCTGTGGGCTTGATAGTGTGGCCCTACATGCCAGATTGTGTTCTGGGGTGGAAGACAAAGTCTTCTCCCCCAATCCCTGCTTGCACCCTGGGGCCCAGCACCATCCCCTTTTGACCCCTACACACTGGGGAAAGGTCCCAAGATGCCTGTCACCGTGCTGTACTGCTCCCCACATGTTGAGATTGGATTCTGAGGGGCTGGCACCACCCCATCCCACCTCCCACACATCAAGGTTGGGTCCTGGGGCATGGCACCACCCACTTCCACCCCCACATGCCAGGATTGGTTTCAGGGGGCCTGGTACTGCCTCCTCCTGACCTCCACACTTCAGGATTGGGACCAGGGGGTCCAGTGATAACCTCATCTGGTCCTGCACCCTGGGATCCAGTGCCCTGTCCAGCACTTAGGGCCATACATAGGCTCCTTTTACATTTGGAAATTTGGCAGCAGGGGAATGGTGCCACCACTCCCCCATCACCAACCTTCTGGACCTGTGGGAAGCCTCATGGACCAGATAACATAGTGCGGCTGGATCTGGCCCACAGGCCAGAGGTGAAGCATCCCTGATCTAGAGTTATCTATCCCCTGTCAACTCTCCCTGGTATCCAGGGACAAAACAGTAATTCCTGTTGTTTGGGCTGACCAAACATTTGCCATTAGTGGAAAATTGAATTTTCAACTGAATTATATTTTTTGTTTTGTTTTAATTTGTCTTGGTGATAAGTTTCTCCTCAATACTGAAAGAGCCCTCTTTTTATCAACAGATTTAGACCCAAATTCAAAATGCTTTGGGGGACTGTGAGGATTGCTTTTCCATATTGGACCTTTATTGCACTCCTCCTGTTCATGTTCATTCCTCTTGAGGGCGGGGTGGGGGTGTGGTATAGACCTCTACCTGGGATCTCTTGAGCGTATTTTAACTTTTTATAGAAGCAGGAAGTTTGCTGTTGTATTCACCTCTGTTTTCCCTCTGGCAGGCTCAGGTGTGATGCCTTATGTTTTGTCAAGGTTGATGGCAGTTTTACAAAGTTTAGATTATGGATTTGTCTGGGGTGGTTTGGATAGAGGCGATACTGCTTCAGGGAGGGGGTTGGACTAGATTACTTCTGGAGGTCTCCTCTGGTCCTACTTCTGAAGGATTCTAAGATACAGGTTGCCCTCGATTTATGCAGGTTCTATTTATGCAAATTCACTCTTATGCGATGACCCTTTTTATACTTGGAATTCGTTATATGTGAGGTAAATTTGCTCTTATATGATCGGGATAGGTGCACTCCCCCTTCCCCCAAGCAGATAAGTCTGTGAATCTGTGAGGGGAGGGGAAAGGGACATGCAACCAGGGCCCCACTCACTGCAGCCCCTGCTGCAGCTGCTCTGGCAGCAGCAGATACCAGTGACTTGCAGCCACTGGGCTGTGCTGCACCTCGAACCCCCTGTGACTCTGCTTCTCCTCACTCACCCCAGCCCCTGCTGCAGCAACACCAGAAGCAGCTGACACCAGCTTCCTGCAGCTGCTGGACTGCACCGTGCCCAAAATCCCTGGGGCTCCACTGTCCCTGGGACACCATGCCCCAAACCCGCGGTGTGGTGCAGCCCAGCGGCTGCAAGGAGGCGCTGTCCAGCACTCCCAGGGCTGCAGCAGGAGTGGGTGGCAGCCTACAGGAGGATGAGAATAGGGCTGGTGTTGGCTGCTCCTGGGGCTGGTGCAGCAGGGGCTGGAGTGAGTGCGGAGATGCAGAGCAGTGGGGTGAGTGGGGACAATGGGATAAGTGAAACTGTCACACGCCCCGAACACCGGAAAGAGCCTGGTGCCACCCTGCTGCAGCCCCAGGAATGGTGGATGCTGCCTGCTTGCATCTGCTGGGCTGCACTGCGCCCATCTCTCCACCCCTTCCCCAGCTTCACTCTCTCTCTCCCTTCCCTACTGCCATGGGAATGCATCCCTATCTGTTCCACTGTAAACTGGGTTTGCTTTATGCAAATTCAATTTATGCACCGTTCTCCAGGAACACTTTTACTGCATAAATTGAAAGAAACCTGCATAGTGCATTGCTCATGCTCTGAGCCTGCTAGTGCCAACTACCAGTGGGTTATGTTCACATCTTTGCTGGTGGCCCAGTGGGTTTGCTGATAAGAATGCCATGATCCACTACTTCCAATGGAAAGGAACAGTTTCTACTGATACTTACCCATCAGATTGGAAAATGGCAAGAACACCAGAGCTATATTCCTTGCAATTCTGTGCCACTTCTCATCTTTTGCCACCTTTTTTTGCTGCTTCATCAGCTCATCGAGGTGCTCCTGGGCTGTATCCCCCATCTTTTTGGCAGCTTTCTCACTATCCTGATAGAAAATCATCCAGAGGTTTAGCTGGTCATTGCTTGATAGATTTTCCATCTTTTCACTTTCCATCTGTTCATGCTTCTCGGTCAACTCCACAGCCTGGCAGTGAGCATTGTTCAGTTGGACTTCCATGTCCTCCTTTGCTGTTCTCATTGCATTTGCAGCATTTTGACTGTGGTTCTGTATCTCTTCATGGATACCAGGGCATGTTTGAGAACTGATTAGACATCTGATCAGGGACACCAGAGAGTCCATTGCTTTGGTGACTGCATCTTTGCTGTTCTTTTCTTGTGGGACAGAGGTTGAGAGAGCCATTATGGGTGAGACAGAGATGGGTCATGTAGGGTCTACCTGAAGGAAAGAACCACAAGCAAGTGAAGAGAGGGGGATCTGCTCCTCATTCTGAGTGCTGAGGTCTCCCTATTTCACATCATTCCACAATTGATTCCTCTCTTCAGTTAGGGCTACTCTCACACAGAGATGTATCAACTCATTATGATCACTATATTCTTCCTTCATGCGAGAGTTGGCATGCCCTAAAGTTAGGGACAGAAAACCAGGACATGCAGAGACCGAGGTGATGTTAGTGGCAACGGTGCATGTTCAGTGCCTGTAGAAACTAACCCTGAAGGCAAAATCTTATCTCAAGGTGGACCAATGTAACACCAGCAAAGAAAATGGAGCCAAGATAATACTCTGATTTTATGAAAGGATGGGTAAATCCAGAGTGACCTCTCTGGGGTCAGGGAAAACAGGGTTCTGACTTCTGTGTTCATGGTGTGAATCCAGAGTGATCCCCACAGCGGGTCCTAGTCTTGTTGAAGGACTTTATGGGTTTGGAACTGAAATGGGAATCTAATCTAACTGCATTTCCTTTCCTGAGCAAGGCCAGACTGCCTCTAGCAATGAAACCCCACTATCCTAAATACCCGGAATGGGCCCCTTCCGCTCAGCATTCTCCATCTCTGCTGTCCTGGATAAGGCTAATAGGCCTATCATATATCCTACCACACCTGCATCACTGCATCAGATATAGGTATCCATCATTGTGCGCTCTCCCAGCCTTTGCTTCAGTCTTTCCCTTGAGCATACCTGAACTCTAATAGTGTCATAAAACGATTCCACTGTCCTCACTTACCTTTCTGGCTGCTATGTTCCTCTTCCCTTCAGTAGCTGAACCCAGTTTCCATGTCAAGAGGTATGAATCCAGAGCAAGGGCTGTGCCTACAGGTGTATGGGTATCTCGCTGTGACATCAAATGGATTGTAAACCCCCAAAGTTCTGTGCATTTACAGATAAGTAAGTACCTTTGATCACTTGCCCAGGCATTAACCCTCAATGAGCTTCAGTGATTTCCAGCTGGGGTGATTCCACCTTGCCTCTTCAATGTCTGTTTCTGGCTGGGTCTGAATTTTGCCTTCACAGAACCCAGAAGTCCCATGTCCGGAGCCTTTCTGCAGAATGATATGTTCTGATCACGAGGCAGGTTACAACTTCTTTATAGCAAGATTATCCACCTCTCCTCCGGTTCTCTCCCCTGCCATATGGCTCTGCCTCCAGGGACTAACAGCTGGTTCCCATGCCCCTGTAACTGAGATACCTTCTGGGCGTGACTATATTTGCCCAAGCTGACCATGCATCCTTCTTCTCAGGCCTCTCCCAGTGAGCTTGACAAACACCACTGTTCCTATTCTGGATTTTTTTTTAACTCTTTCAAACTCCAGGCACACAATGCAGCCAGTGGAGTGGGTAAAATCTACCCCAGCACGACTGAGTGGATACATCCATGATGAGCAAGCCAGAGATGTGTCATTTAGAATCTGTCTTGAAGGAAAGAACCACTGACGGCTGGCCTAGTACCATCACATGTTGCCCACCCATCTTTTGTTCATTAAAGATGGATTCCCAGAGACTTGGGACTAATCCCATTTCAGGATGCCCTTCTGAATACTTTCCGCTCAGAGTTGGCAGGAGAATCCTAGCTCCCCCCACCCACTAAACCCTACTCTTCTCCCTGGCTGGAGGGATAGACTTAAGAGTCCTGCCACCCGACCTCACCTATTTTTACCTGCTGGTACCCAAGCCTTGAGGAATAGTAAGGTGTTGACCCCTAGTGTAGATTTAGAGACCTAAGAGTTACTTTTGACAACCCTTGTTCTCTGGTAAAATAAGTCCTTAGATGGAATGAATGTAGAAGCAAATTCTATTAAATGTTCCAATTATGAATGCGGTAAATCAAATAAAAAATAGCACAACACACCCTTAGGTATGCTTTTGTGAACCAAACAGAAAAAAAGCATTTTTATAATCCAGACTCTTTTGTGCACATACCTTTGTCTGCTCCAACATGCCAGAAATCCAGCATATTGTACCAGACTTGATTAATCGAGGCCATGGAGCACACAAGCTGATACCCCTGTGTTTCAGTTCAAAAGCGTACTGCCACCATTTTCTCCAGGCTGATGCACATTTTGCTGTTTATACAAATGCATGTGTCGAAGCACTGGGAGCTTTTAAAAGTGTCCAGTGCTGCATTGCATACGTGCTTAAAATGTCCTTTAAATCTTAAGAATTGCTAACAGGCAACCAGCCTGGTAAGGAGATCTTACAGTAAAGCCTGGAAGTAACAGGCTTTACTGATTGCTGGATGACCTGATAAAAAGATGCAGTGAGCAAAAACACTCATTTAGGATGTTTTGGTGCAAAAAAATTGGAAGGGAAAAGTGGTTTTGGTGGGAATTGACATTTTTGGAAAGAAGTTAATTTTTTTTAAGCTGAATTCTCACACAGAAAAGATCAGCTCATTGTGATCACCATGTCTTTCCTGTGCTTGAGAGTTTACATGTTCTGAATTTGTGGTCAGAAATGGTTACTTCATCATGGTAGAGTATTGTTTTACTTGGTGAGCTATGAGGGATGGGAGTGGCTGAAGGGGAGGAAAGCTTGCTGGGTTGGGAGACTGGCAGAGCTCAGTGAATGGTGACCAGTCTGTCAGGCCCCTGAGACAGGATGCGGGGGGAAAGAACCCTGAGAGACAGTGCAAAGCAGAGCACCTAGGACCACCCTCTGGTTTTCTGGACTCAACTTCCCATCCTATAACAATAAAACCAAAGGTGTGGCAGGTGAGGACAAAAGGGTGCCTGGGGATACTGGAGTATAAGGAATAGGATAATAGTGGCCACAAAGAGGCATCATTTCTGCCAGTAGCAGCCCATCCTATTAAAGGTGGACTCATAGGAGACATCCAAGACAACCCTGGAGAGGATTTAACGTTAAAACCAAATCACCCACAACACAAGGACACTTGGCTTGTCCACACCTGGAGGGTTAATTACCATTGGTAAAAAACACACTGGGCCAAGGGAACAGTAACAGTAGTGCTGCCTGTTGACATCATGGGGGTCAGCCTGTATATAAAAGAAGGTCAGTGGGATCAGAAATTGGATCTGATTCCACTGGAAAATTGTTTGTCTTAGTGGTGACTTCCCAGACTTTTAATTTCTTTATGGCTCTGCTGATGTGACAAGGATGGCCTTTATATGTAATCCGAGGGTTCCAAAGAGCAGGATCTCCTGTCAAACAAAACAAACAGAGAGCATGAACGCTTCAACTGATAAATTACCAGAAAAATAACAGAGCAAGACTCTGAGGAAGTAATAAGATATCAAAGCATAAATGATAGGAGCCAATATTTGACTTTTACTGATCTCTACAATAGAGGCCAAGGATGAGGAAGTGTTCATGCTAAAGCAGTTTTGTAGAAAATCCAAGAACATCCCACCTGCACGCAAATGCCTGAAGAGAGAAAATGTATAACAAGAGTTAACTCTGAGTGCCCCTCACAGCAGCAGTCTGGAGCAAAGGGAAGTAGCCAGGGCATATCTCTGGTAACAATGCCCACTGTGGGCAACATTTCCCTCCCTTTCTCTAATCCTCTGCCCACTTCTGACCCACCCTAAAGGTCACAGAGCAAGGGTAGAACCAGGTTGGCCTGGATGTTCTTTCTTGGCAAGTCAAACAGCAGGTCCTGGGAACTGGATGAAGGACAGTCAGGCCCCTTGGTCTCTGGCTACTGTGCTGCATGACTGGTTGCCAGACTTTCTGTTACAGTCCCTGGCATGTGTCATGAAGCTCCATGAACTTCATGTGTTGCTAGCATATCATATCTCCCCATATCAGCGACCATGTTTGTCAGGCTTTGGCAGTGTGGTCAGAGATGGACAATAACAGTCCCCCAATGTGCCCCTGGAGAAAGGGTTGAATTGCACACAGTGGGTTCACTGGAGGAGCCCAACATCTGCTCAGGCTAGATAGAGTCATAGAGAAGTAGGGCTGGAAGGGATCTCCAGAGGTCATCTAGTGAAACCCCCTGCCTGAGAGGGTTTCACTATCCCAAGCATCCCATACAACCATAATCCAAACCCTACATAAGACTACCCTTAACCCTGACACAACACAGACCTAACACCCTAACCTGCACCAGGTAAAGCAGGGGAACCATGGCAACCAGTGTCCTGCTTCTATAAAATGTTGTTAATATCCACTCAGGAAGTTCTGGGTAGAGGGCTATGCCCATTGCTACAGAGGAAGTAAAAAACCCTGACAGTCCATACCAATCTGACCATGGAGTAAAAATCCTTCCTGATCCCAAATATAGTGATTGGTCTGACCCTGAATGGAGGGGAAAAACCTTATATCCAGGCACCTCCAGCTTCGCTCCTAGCGAATGAGGAGAATCTCATACCCTAGCTGAAGTCCTCAACCTTAGCTGTAGCGAATACCCTATGCCTCTAGAGAGGCTTAAAATCACCATGACAAATATAGCAAAAAGGAGGGTGTGGGTGGAGCACAGGCAACAAGCATGGGGAATATCCATGGTAGGAAACAGGCATAGCTATGCCTAGGTCATCCCCGCCAGTGGCTGTTCAGCCTCTGTTTGGATGCCTCCAGTGATGGAGAGTCCACAACTACCCTGAGCAATCTATTTCTCTGCCTCACTATTCTCACAGTGAAGAATTTTTTCTGGATATCCAATCTAAATGTATTTTGTTGCAATTTCAAGCCATTGGTCCATGTCCTCTTCTCTGCAGCAAAAGAGAAAGGGTGCTTTCCCTTTTCTTTCTGGCAGCCCTTCAGATATTTGAAGACTGCTATCAATTCCCCTTATAAGCATATTTTCTGCAAGCTGAACATTTCTAGTTCCTTCAGGCTCTCCTCATAAGACTTGCCTTCCAAGCCCTTGATCATCTTCGCAGCCCATTTCTGAACTTCCTCTAACTGCTCCACATCCTTTTTAAGATGTAGATCCCAGGAATATATACCATACTCCAGGTAAGTCCTAATCAGTGCCAAGCAGAAAGACACTCTTACCTCTCATGTCTTGCACATAATGCTTCTTTTGATGGAGTCAAGCCTGCATTCGCCTTTTGTGCAACTGCATCACACTGCTACTTCATATCGAGCCTGTGGTTTACCAGGACTCCAAAGTCCTTTTTCATAGAGCTGCCATTCAGCCAGGTATCTCACATTTTGCATTTGTGTTTCTGATTATTCCTCCTGAGGTGCAGCACCTTGCATTTGTATGCATTAAACTTTATCCGTTAGTTCTAGCCCAATTTTCCAATCTGTCAAGATCCTACTGAATAGCACTCACATCCTCCAATGTATTCATAATTTTTTCTGGCTTCATGTCATCCACAGACTTGCTGAAGAAGCTTTCTATGCCAATATCCAAATCATTAGTAAACATATTGAGCAGTACTGGGCCCAGGACAGACCCCTATGAAACTCCACTCAAAGCTTCCTCCCATTCTGACATGGACCCTGTGGCAGGGCACCTTTGGGGGCCTGCCACTTGAAGGGCAGAGGCAGGCAGCTCCAGGATGCCTGGTGAGGGCAGACATTTTGAACAAGGCATATAAAGGCTGCAGTTTGTTGGGACATGGGGAGGCAGAAACATTGCCTAGCTGAGTAGCACCAGGAACAACCTTGGAGGTAAGGTCAGGAGCTTATGGGGATGGTTTGGAGGCTCCTGGGCATGACCTGAAACTGCACCACGCTGGGGAAGGGTGGCCTGGCGGGGCTCCTGGTAGTGCAGGAGTCCCCAGGAAATACTAAGTCAGTTACCACCTCAGTGAAAGGTGAGGACGGATGCCTTAACCCCAGCTCCCATATTTGGGTAGGTTTTGGAGGCAGCTGGGGAAATAGTGGGGGCCAGCTATGCCCATGTGTAGGTGCCTGAGCCAAACAGGGATGCAGATCCCAGAGACCCCAGAGGGGGTAACATGGAGAGCACTGGGAGGCCCTGCACAGAGTAGGGCTGAAATGCAAGTATGCCTGAATGGCTGTGCATGTGAGGGGGCTGAGTAGAGCTGAAGTTGGAGTAGGCCTAAAGGACAGCCCAACGGGTGTGCTGAGTAAGGTTGAATGAGAGTAAACTTGAAGGACAGAGCAAGGGTCAGCCCCAGGAGAAGTTGTGCCTGGTGAGAGGCTTGGGGCAGAATTGGCCCAGGGTTTGGCATAAGGGCAACCCACATAGAATAGGGAACTTGCGGGAACCAAAGGTTCTGTGTGGCAAGGCCAGTATGAGAATGGTGAAGCTTGATGGCCCAAGAGGGGCCACTCAAGGAGGAGCAGGGGAGTGGAGTGTGGCCCAGTAATGGGCAGTATGCCAGAGGCCCCAGTGAGAGAAGGGTGAAGTGGAAGAAGCCTCCTTGGAGAGGGGGGGTGGCGCGTGCCTGCATGTGTGTCCCAACTTTGGATTCAATTTGCTCCAGTCTCAGACTGGGAGTCATATTAATCTGGATGCCATCTGCGAGGCATGGGCTGCAGTGTAGGGCAGGTCAGAGCCGCAAATAGTGCCCCCTGGCATTGGGCCAGTAATGGGCAGTCTCCTGTGTGTACCATCCATATATGGGAAAAACAAAGTTGTGGCAAGTGGAATCAGGTGGATCGGGGTGTAGAGACAGGTGGGCAGGCCAACATGAGACCCGGCCCCGAGAGTTGCCACTTGTCACAGACCCATTCATAACTTCCCTTTGCTTGCAGCTAGTGAGCCAGTTGTCTATTCACTTGTGCAGTAGCTTTACCTAGCCCACTCTTCTCCAATTTGTTTATCAGAGGGTTATGTGGGACCTTTTCAAAAGCATTGCTGAAATTCACATACAGTACATTGACAGCATTCCCTTCATCCACACAAGTAGCTATTTTGTTAAAGAAGATCGGGTTTGTTTGACATGATATGTTCTTCATAAATCCATGCTGGCTGCTTGTGATCAGCCTTTCCTCCTCCAGATTATTGCAAATGGCTTTCCTTAGGTTATGCTCCAGTAACTCCCCAGGTATTGTGGTGAAGTTAACCAAGGGGTGGGCAAAATATTTGCCAGCGGCCAGATCCAGCCCCCCAGGTGACTGGATCCAGCCTGTGGCTGCCCCCATGGCACTCCATTTAGGCTAAGCCCTGCTGGCTTGCACTGGGGCAGCCTGCATCAGGTGCCTGCCAGCATCCATGGCTCAGCCTGGCCACTGCTCACAGCTTCTGGCAGGGCTGTTCTTGGTGTGGCTGCAGCTTGATGCTACTCTGCTCCCCCTGCTTTCAGTCGTGGCTTCTGTTCCTGATCATGCCCCTGCTACACCATGCCATGCTGCTCTGGGGAGGCAAGCAGGCAGGAGGGAAGCTTCATCCAGCAGCTCCTGCTGCAGTGTATGGGGCTTTGGCTTCAGCTTCCAGCTGCCTTCCACTGGAAGGTGGCTGGGAGCTGAAGCCAGAGCCCCATGCACTGCGGCAGGAGCCACCTGGCTGAAGCGTCCCACCTGCCCTGAGCAGTATGGTACAGCAGGAGCAAAATCAGGAGCAGGAGCCACCACTGGAGGTGGGGAAAGGAGGCAGCACCTGGCTGACTGCAGCCACACTAGGAACAGCCCTGTGGGAAGCTACATGGTGTGATGCAGCAGGAGCGGCCACTGCAGGTGGGTGGAGCAGAATAGCACCTGGCCTAGTCAGGCTGAAGGCATGGGATGGACTGCCTTGGTGGATGGGCAGGACTCTTCCCCATGCAAAATGTCGTAGGGGCAACTGTGGACTGCACTGTCTGGGTGAGCTCTGCTGCATGTGCCCCTCACTCCCCCTCCCTCCTCGCACCTCTGGCAGGCTCCCGAGACTTAGCACTCACAAAATGCATGCACCCCACATCCCTCCCCACACACATGACATCCCACCACAGGGCAGGCGCATGTAGGGAGCAGGCCCTAGACCTTAGCTCTTACTGCCCCACAATCCAGCTCCAGGATTCCAGCATCGCCCTCCCTTCCCATTCCCAAATGCTGGTCTGCATCTTCCTGTAGCTCTATAGGGAGTTTTAGTGAGTTGTTGCACTGAGAGTGGGGAGGGTGCTAATCCAGCCCATGATGGCTCATCAAAACTCCCATGTGGCCCTTGGGCCAAAGAATTGCGCACCCCTGGGATAAACAGTCCATAGTTCCCTGGGTCCTTCCTTGCATTTTTTAAGAGGGGCACTATGCTGGCCCTTCTCCAGTCATTTCGTACCTGGCCTATCTCCCATGACTTCATGAAGATCATTGGGCTCTGAGATCTTCTCTACCATTTCAAACCAGGGTCCTGATGGAAGCTCATCTGGCCTAGGGCTGTGTGAAATGGCTGTTTTGTTTCTGTTTCAGATTCAGTTGTTTCAGAGAACAGTCATTCATTTTGGTGTTGTGGATCAGTATTTGTTCTGATTCAGCCAAATCTGTTTTGGTGATTCGGCCATAGGCTATAAAGGGGAATCACTAAAATGACAATAGATTTATCATTTCTTGCCCAATTTGGATGAATATTGCAGAGATGGTAGACCCTGCTGAGGCCATGAAGCCTGACAAGTTTCAAGGAGATGGGTGCAGGGGATTCTGGGAAACTGCACCTCAAAGTATTCAGAGCAAAACTTCTGTCACTTGTAAGTGTGAAGGCACAGGGAAAGCTCAGTTCAAACAATGCTTTTTATGCTGTTTTTCCATCCCTCCCTCAGAGCCGTGGGAGTGGAAGGGACCTCAGGGAAGGATCACAGTCACTGGCCAGCTACATATGTCAATATCAGAGCAGTCCTTTCCCCCCCGCTTTCCTTAGTTTCTCTTTAGCTGCAAGCAAGCCCAGCTTTGAAATTTTCTAAATGTTTCACCTGCCCTCACTTCATTTCAAGGCTGTTTCAAAGCTTTTCATTTCATTTCAATCTGATTCGATTTTGCTGTTTTGAGCTCGAAACAAAACTGTGTGTGCGCACTGGCTCTCCAGTGGGCACCACTTGATGCCACCCCTCACCAGGGCCCATGGGGCTTGGACCCCAGTAGGTATGAGCTGTACTGATCTGTGCCAGGAGCTGATAACTGGCACCAGTGACCTGGCAGAGAGGACCTGGGTGTGCAGGAAGCCAAATCCAGCCCTGCCTGTGACTAAGCCAGTGGTTAAAGGGGCTTGGAGACATGCCTCACTGCCAGGCCAAGGCAGGGGTCCTGAGCACCTTTTCACAGGAGGGTACTGGGTAAGTGCTCTCTGCCTCATGCCTACCCTGGTAAGCAAAGCTGGAGAGGGAAGAAGCCTCGTGAACCCTTGGGACAGTCAAGGCCAGGCTAGGCTCTAGTGAAGCCTTAGGTTGAAGGAAGCAGCAGGAAGGCTGGGCTCTCATGTCCTCCAGACAGTCTGTCTGTCTAGCCATGCGCTCATTCATCCCCACCTCTCCTCCCAGAGCAGAACCCCTTGCTGCTTTCCTGGCCTCCCCACCCAGCTCCAGGACCCTGCTGCTGTCAACCCCTGCTGAGACCTGGTACCCTCCAGGCTCCCTTGGTCCTTCAGCCTGGTTAAGGGGTTCAGGCCTTTCATGGCCAGACATGTTGTGTGGCATGGACCTGGTGCAGGAGGGAGAGTACAGAGCAGCCAGGTACAACAGCTTGTGTGAGAGGTCAAGGTGACATGGGGCACAAGGAGAGGCTCAGATGATGGGTGAGGCAAAGGCTTGTACCCTACAAAGGGAGTTGGGACTCCAGGGACATGAGGCTGTTCCCAGCCCTGCCACTGACCTGCTGAGTAACTGTGGGCAAGACCTTTCCCTCCCCTGTGCTTCAGTTTCCCTTTCTGTTCTTCTGAGCAGCTCCCCAGAGCAAACTCTGTCTCCTAGGGCATGTCCAGGGGCTGTGGGGTCCTCCTGGCTCATTGATCATAATGAGCAGAAGGACACCTACCCCCCGAGTAGAGGGAAGAGCAGAGGAAGGTGGGTGGAGTTTTGACCACCATCTCCTGGTAGCAGTGGGCTGGGTGGGGTATGTGTGAAGAGTGGTATGAAGAGCAGGTGTCTGAGTAGGGCTGCAGCTGCAGGCATTTGTGAGGAGCCCGGGTGGCTGGCTCTTGTGTTGGGCAGAGCTAAATGTAGAGCTGCAGCTCTTGCAAGCCACAAAGTGTTGGAGCACATGATTTCCTGAAGAGCAGGAGCAAGGTGGGAAGTCGGTTTTGTTTACAGAAATATGGCTGTCACCCAGAATTCAACTATTGGTGTCAGGTGTGGTTCTCACCACAGCTAGGGAACCAGGGGCATGAGGTGATGTATAATTTTGGAAAGGGGGTGGGCAGATGGTGTGTTGAATTATCAGAGAGAGTACACTACACTGCACTATTCATTTTTCTCCAGTTTAAAAAGAAACTAGAAGGTTTGCTAATATGGTAGAGGTCTAGAGTTGACTTATTCAGTTTAAGATCAAAATGAAAATAAATATATTGCTATTGGAAACATGAATACACTTCTTATGAGCCAACAGTGTGCCCTTGTTACAAAAAAGGCTAACAGCATATGGTGCTGCATTAGTAGGAGCATTGCCAGCAGATCCAGGAAAGTGATATTTCCCCTTTATTTGGCACTGGTGAGGCCACATCTGGGCTAGGTGCTGTCCAAATGCCTGACGCTAAATCAATGCAGTCTTTGCAGGTTAGTCTAAATGGCACAGATTAAATTGAAACAGAAGTGAACAGACCTTTGATTCAGGAAATGCAGTCACATGCCTGCAGTGGCTCAGGCCAGAACCCAGAGGGTGCTGGAGTATGGCTCTCTGGTTATGTTCACTTCCTCTTCCTGCTGCCCCTGAGGTCTCTGATATTTGCAGTCCATAATTACAATGGCAGGACTCTGCATGGTTGCTCATTGCTTCTTCTTTCTGCTTTCATGTGCCTGTGGGATTTGTAGTCCACAGTTGCAGCCAGCAGTAAGTTTGAGTGGGGGAAGAAGTGTTTAACTCCCTTCCCTGGCTCCAGACCCCAGCTGGGTTTTGTTTTTTGGGGGGTGGGAGGGACAGCTGGGGGAACCCAGCTGGAGCTGGGTTCCCCCCTCCCCTCCCCCCACCCTTGTTATCCAGCCCTCACTGCTCCAGCTAGGGAGCAGAGGGGTGGGGCCAACCCTGCTCTATGAAGCAGACAGCACAGCACAGCCCAGCCCAGGGTTGGAAGGCATGCTGGGTGACTCTGATTTAACTTGAACTAGCAAGAGTTCTAGGAACCTCCATAAAGTTTCATAAACCAGTTTGACTCAAATCAGTTGGGTACTACATTCAACCAGGTTTATTTTAAACCAGTTTCAGCCATTTTGAAACTGGTTTATGTGCACTGAGCTTCTGTTCTGTTATAGGTTTAAACCAGTCTCTGATCACTTAAACCGATCTGTGTGTAACTTCTGTCCCTAGCCTTTGAGTCCTGTATCCAGTTTTGGGGCCCCCAATACAGAGTGGATGTGGACAAATTGGACAAATTGAAATTGTGTATGGCAATGAAAATGGTATGGGGGTTGGGACACATGACTGATGAGGAGAGGCTGAAGGAACTGGGTTTATTTTAGTTTGGAGAAGAGAAGATTGAGGTGGAATTTAATAGCAGCCTTCAACTCCTCTTTGGAACCACCCTTCGGGGTGGAGCTGGACTGTTCTTGGTGGTGGCAGATGACAGAACAAGGAGCAATACTCTCAAGTTGCTGGAAGGGAAGTTTACATTGGATATTATGAAAAACTTTCACTAGCAGGGTAGTAAAGCACTGGAACAGGTTACCATGAGAGGCTGTGAAATCTCCATGATTTGGAGAAAAAGCTGTGGCTGGGATGATCTAGTCTTTAAGAGGAGGATAGACATGCACTGGAGTCAGATGACCCCAACCAGATGCTCTTTCCTGCCCAGGGCAGGGGATTGGACTCGATCTGCTAAGGTCCCTTCTGACCAAAAAAATCTATGAATCTAGTAGGGCATGGTCCCATTTGAGCAGGGGTTGGACTAGATGTGACCTCCTGAGGTCCCTTCCAAACCTAACTTTTTATGGTTCTATAAGTTCTCTTTCACCCAGTGTGTACTTAAAACATGGGACTCATTGCCAGCAGATGTGGTGGATGCTGACAGTCTAGCCAGATTGACATGGGGATGGGACACATTCTTGGAGAAAAGGGGCATCAGTTGCTATTGAGCCATGGGAGTTGGGGCACAGTCTCTGAACCAGATTTGCCTTGACCTTAACTGCTAGAGGCTGCAAGTGAAAGAGAAACTGTGGAGGGGGACAAACCTCTAGTCATGCCCAGTTCACTCTCCCTTTCAGCATCTTCTCACTAGCACAGTGTAACACAGAAGACTGGGCAAGGTGGACCTATGGTCTGACCCAGTTTATGGCAGTTCTTGTATGGTCTTATCTGTTCTTATGAATCCCATGAGATCCTGGCGGAAGGCCCTGTACACCAGTACAAGCTGGACAGGCCAGTGGCTTCCTGATGGCTCCATCTGAGTGTCCTCTCTTGCAACAGGTAAGAGAGGTATTGGCTCCATTAGTGTCTCTCCAGAAATGCTCCTGTGGCAGCTCTTGTGTGGGCACAAACAACCCAGTTTCAAAGCCCACCCTAGAGCACCCCTCACAATCCCTCTCTCTGGTCCTCTAGTCTTTCTGCTAAGGGGTCTGGAGCAGCCCAAGGTTGGACAATCTTGCTTTTTCCAGACACCCTAGGACAGATGCTGCAGCCTCATCTCTATCCATTTCCCAGCTTATGCTCCCACGCCTAGCTCAGCTCCATCATTTTTCAGTCTCCTTCCTGCTTTCCACAATGCAAAACCTGTACAATTCCTCCCTCTTCTGTTTAAAGACAGAAATTGCAGCCTCATGTGTGTCAATGTCAGAGCAGCTCTTAACAGGTAAATAATAGTGAGATCTTTAGTATGGATGTGTTTGGTCCTCAGGGTGAACTGGGCTATGACTGATTAATAATTTTAAGTCTTTTTTTACTACAGAAGAGCGAGTCTTTGGATAGGAACATGGGGGATATATATGGTGTCAGACTGAAATCTCTTGATGGCTGCTTTAAGCAGGAACAAAGCTACAGTCTGCCCTGAGCTAAAGGCAGATGGACAGATACACTCTTTGTCTCAACTTCAGTCAGTCTCAAGGACTGGAGTGGGCAGGGTGTTGCTTTAGCAAGCTAAGACTTATTCTGAGGAGTAAAAAAAAATATTGTTGGCTTGCCCCTCTCATCACCATCTCCTGTGCCTGCTCCAGCTCTCCTCTCCTCTGGGTCTGGTCTCGTGTGTGCCCTGCCCTGGGTCTAGCTCCGCTCCCCCTTGCTGCATAGGCGGAGGGAGAGAAACATTTGTGTGGGGGTTGAGCATGCGCTCACGTGCCCCCGCACCACCCCCCAGATGGGGCAAGTCTGCAGGCGGGTGGGAGGTGGAAAGGGCTGGGAGTGGGGAATGGGCCTGGGATGGGGCAGGGATCGGGAGGGAGCAGAGCAGAGCCCTGGCTCTGCACAGCCCGGGGGACCTGGACCTGGCAGCCAGAGTGGGGCCAGCCTCAGTTGTACTGCGGGGACGGAGGCCCCAGGGCCCCCCCGTGCCAGCCTTGGTAAGAGCCTAGCACAGCTCGGCAGCTCATTCAGAAGCTTGGCACTGGGGAGCCAAGGGTGGGGCACGTGGCCCCCCCAATCTTTGCATGAGGCAAGGGTGGGCTGCAGCTGAGAGCTGAGCTGTGCCTGCTCTCTGCATCTGTGCCTCACTGCCACTGCTTTGAAAGTGGCATGGCACGTGAGGCATGGAGGCAGGGAGCAGGCAAAGCCCACCTCAAGGCTGCAGCCTGCCTTTGCCCCATGCAAAGATTTGCAGGCCATGTGCCCCACCCCACCCCCTTGGCTCCCTGCACTGTGCCTCTAGAGGAGTCACCAGGCTGTACTGGGCTCTTCATGGGGATGACCTGGGGTGGGCGCTGGGATCTCAGGGGCTCCATCCCTTCCAGCCTGGCAGAGCAGCCGAGTGTTGCCCCACTCCAGCCCCTGGCTCCAGGCTCCCCCTGGGCTGTGTGGGGCTGATGCCAGTCCAGGGAGGCAGCAGGGCCAATGCAGGGCTGGGGGGTGGCAGTTTCCTCAGGGGCCGCCAACGCTGGCAATAACGCTGGGTGCAGTGGAAAGGGTGGGATCTGGCCCTAAGCCTAGCTCTGCTCTTTTCCCTCCTGATTCCCCACCTGGACCCAGACTCACTTCCCCAGGCCCTTTCCCCTCCCCCCGCAGACTTTCCTACCTGGTAGGGGGTGTTGGACTCACCTGCACACATGCTCAGTCGCCCCTATATATATTTTTTTTTCTCTCTTTCCACCTATGCGCCCCACACCACTCCCCCATCTGGTCCTGCTCCACCCCTGTCCCTGCCACTCTGTCTGCCTCAAATCTTCCCCTCCCACTACATCCATTTGGCCTGCATCTGCATACCTCCCCATTCCTCCCTCCCTCTCTGCCCCCTGCCTCCCCCTACCTGACATCTGTTCTGGGGTGTGACGGGGGGCCCGCTGCCACACTCA
>NW_005842781.1:607865-615327 GCF_000455745.1 Alligator sinensis | reverse complement strand
ACTGGGGCCTGCACAGCCCGATCCATACAGCCAATTGTTGCCTGCCCTCTTGGAGGTACATGTGCAGTAGGCCAAAAGTGTTATGGACAGACAAACAGAATAAGCCTTTTATTATATTAGAATCCCTCTCTCCGTGTTACACACTGGTTTGTTCATTTCACTTGTATACTGTAAAAGAACAGTATCGGGGTGCCTCACCATAAATCCTTGGTGCACGGTTTGTTCATTTCACTTGTATACTGTAAAAGGACAGTATCAGGGTGCCTCACCATAAATCCTTGGTGCATGCAGGGAGGTGGGGGGGTAGCCCCACTACTTGGGTGGCCAGGGTGTGTTTGCTGCTGTCACCCACTTCCCTAGCAGTAATGCAAACTTGGGCCTGCACAGCCCGATCCATACAGCCAATTGTTGCCTGCCCTCTTGGAGGTACAGGGGGGGTAGCCCCACTACTTGGGTGGCCAGGGTGTGTTTGCTGCTGTCACCCACTTCCCTAGCAGTAATGCAAACTTGGGCCTGCACAGCCCGATCCATACAGCCAATTGTTGCCTGCCCTCTTGGAGGTACATGTGCAGTAGGCCAAAAGTGTTATGGACAGACAAACAGAATAAGCCTTTTATTATATTAGAATCCCTCTCTCCGTGTTACACACTGGTTTGTTCATTTCACTTGTATACTGTAAAAGGACAGTATCAGGGTGCCTCACCATAAATCCTTGGTGCATGCCCACCTTGAATACTGTGCTCAATTGTGCTCCCTACACTTGTTAAAAATGATGTAAAAGAACTATCAAAGGTCCCAAGAATGGCAATAAGGATGGTGAGGGGCAAGAGGCACTTCTCTATGAGGAGACACTAAAGAGGCCAAGCCTGTTCAGTTCAGAAAAGAGACCTGTGAGGGTGATTATGAGAGGGGTTTACCAAATATTAAACAGTGAAGAGAGTCAATAGGGATTTATAATTGACTCTGTCTCCCAACACAACTGGAGATCACAATGCAACAAGTCGGGAGAGCATTTAAAACACAAAAAAGAAAGTTATTTTTCACCCTGTGTGCCATTAATGTGGGGCACATTGCCATCAGATCTAGTGGAAGCTGACATTTTAGCTACATTCAAACAGAGATTGGAGATGGTCTTGGGGGAAAGGGGCATCTGTAACTATTAAGCATGGGTATTATGGGTACAGCCTCTGAATCCCAACTTCTTCAACCTTAAATACTGGAGGCTGCAAGTAAGAGAGGGATGGTGGGGGGAAAAACAGGGTGAGATCCTGTTCACACTCCCTTTCAGCATTCACTTTCTGCCACTGTGCTGGGGCATGAGGGCAGCACTGGGTCCCCTGGCCCCAATCCTGTTGTGTGGAGGGCAGGAGGGGGCATGTGTACCCCCTGAGGGCACCGATGCACCCCTGTGATGGCCTTCACTTGCTGCTCAGGTGATGGGCAGGGGCAGCAGGCAGGAGTGCTGGTGCCCCCCCCTGCAAGCACCAGGTGATTGCTAGAGCCACTTCTGGCCACAGCTACAGCGATCAACCGCAGCAATTTGGCTGCATGGGAATTCCCTTTGGGCATCGATATCAGCTGTGCGCCTGCCCCCTGGGCAGCAAGACTGGTTGCAGGGGTGGCACATACCCACCCTGGCTAAGGTGGCACCAGTTGCCCGTGGTGGTAGTGGCCACCCAGGACCCAATCTCAATGAGAGGGGTAGGAGCGGGTAGAGACTAGCCTCTTGAAGCCAATCCTGGGTGGGAAAAGGTGGTGCCTGCCCCCCCCCCTCCCAGAACCCAATCCCAGTGGTGTGGGGGGCAAAGAGGGGTAGTACTGGATTCCAGAGCTTGATCTGGCCCTCAAGCCAGCCCTTGTGCCACTTGTGTAGAGCCAAAAGGTTGAGCACCATTGCTCTGGATGAGACCCTATTCGTGTTCTCTCTTTCAAAAACAGTGGTGCTCATCCTATCTGCTACTGTAGGCCAAATAAGCAGTGTGGGGTCAGCCCATCTGTGGGTTGGATCCATGGTGGGGCTGTTGCACTTGGTTGGTCAACAGGTGTGATCCAGTGTGTGAGCCCAGTCCTGTGCACTGGGTCTGACCATGCAGTGACCCTTCACCTCGACCTAACCACATACATCAGCACAATCTGGTGTGTAGGTTCATGTCATCAAGCCCACAGATCCAGAAATTTGGTAGCAGGGGAGCAATGGCAGCATTATTTGCCATGGCTCGGGATGCTGCAGCTATTAATATTGCCACTGCTCTCCCACTGCCAAGTTCCCAGATCTGTGGTCCAACTGATATGACTCTGTAGGCCAGGTTTGGCCCGTGATGCATAAATTGAGCACCACTCCTCTAAAGCATCCACACCTTCCACTGTTAGAGGTAGTAGGGATGTGCAAAGCTTTGGTCCCTGATTTGATTACGTGGAGATTCAGCTTGATTGGGTGGCCGAATCTCCAAATCCAAATTGAATTAGAGGACCCTTTAATCTCTCCGAACTGAATTGGAACCTCGAAATTGATTCGGACATTGACACTGCTTTAAATGTTTTTTTTCCATACCTCTAGGTAGCAGGCGGCTTGTGAGTGCTGTGATGCTGGGACACATGGAGTGTCCCACAGAAGCGTGGTGGGGGCTCCCTTGTGTGCTTGACAGCAGACCCAGAAGTGGACCAGAAGCACTTCCGGGTCTTGTGGAGAGCATACAGTACCCCTCCCCATCACCCGGTGTTCCCCTGGCTCGGTGACTGGTGTGTCTGGCAGGGGGGGGCACCCAGGGTCCCCCTATATCTGATCACCGAAGTGCTTCCAGTCCTCTTCCGGGTTCACTGCTGAGCACGTGGAGGCCCCCCCCCAGATGCTCCATCCGCCCCAGCATCATAGCAGGCGGCTCACAAGTGCTACCTAGGGGTATGCAGAAAAAACATTTAAATCTGTGTCTATGTCCGAATCCCTGATTCTCCAAATCTGCATTGAATCTTCAGATTCGGATTTGGCGGGCTTGAATCGGGGACAGTGATCTGAGTCAACAAATTGAATCACTGTCCCTGATTCACTTTGGATTCAGCTTGAATAGGGCCCACTTCACACATCCCTAAGAGAGAATGTTGTGCTAGATGGACCACTGGTCTGAGCCGGTCTTATGTTCTTCTGTTTCAGCTGGCATTATAGCTGCTATTTTCCAGACTTCTTTGTACATAGTTCAGAGTGCAGACCTGGAGCTGCAGAGAACCATTCAGTGACAGAAAGCAAAGGTCTTCAAATGTGAAGAGAAATGTAATCTATATGACAAGAAGAGGGAGGAAAATAAGAAGAAAATTGATCTGAGCAAGGAGGAAATTGTTTAACTTCCCGAGTGGAAAAATAAAGAGGAGCTTAGGGGACCTAAAGGATGACATCGAAAAGTTAAAGACACAAATAACCTAGCAAATATGGGTGTTTAGAGTGGAGCTGGGAATATGATGTGCCACTTGTTTTGATCGATCCCATTGAGATCAAATTTCAATCCTCAATCCATTGACAGGAATGAGGTCACTCTGGGTTTATATTAGGTCAACAGATCAGAATTCAGACTTGGTCCCATTTGCTTGTGTCTGCTCCCATGTAAAGTGAAAATTTGAGTTGTGGAGGGGAGAGGTATGTGTCTTACAGTGTGACACACAAGGTTGTCTTCATCTGATCGGAAGGTGCCCCTGTAAAGCTGCTCCAAGAGCCACTCTAATTAAAGCACCCAGAATTCCACATGTATCAGTGTCCCTGCAGTGGAAAAAAGGCGGTGGGAGGGGGGAGGCTTTAGTTAAAGTGTCCCTGCCACCACTTTTCAGTACGCTGGCACTAATAGATATGATGCTGGAGTCTACTAGAGTGCAGTAATTACCATACTCCAGCAGACTTGATTAACTTAGTTTGCTTCGATGCGCTGTAATTACAGTGCCTCAAAGCAGCCTTGCCGCACGTGTATAGTTGCCCTGGGAGCTCAGACTCCTTCCTTCTGTTCACACCTCTGGCATAGTGAAACTTAATCCATTAAAATAAGAGTGGAGGGAACTGGGAGTGAGGACTCCTGGGTTATCTCCCCAGCGCTAGGAAGGAAGTAGTATCTAATATGGGTTAGGGGCTGAGCTCTAGGACTGTACTGCAACCATTGTCCACTGCAGTAAGTTTGTCTGTCTCTGAATGGGCAAACTCTCTTTCCAGTGCATTCAATAAGTCTACAGAAAAAGTAACATCCAGCAATGCAGAGCAGAGCTCCTTTTTGTCTTGTATATGATCTGGGAACACAGCTGGAGGCTTTACAACAGGCTTGTCCAACATACAGCCTGCAGACCACCATGCGGCACGCCAAGCCATTTTCTACATGCTGCGACGGGAAATGAAAGTAAACACTGCTTACCCCCCCTTGTCCCTCCCCCAGCCCCTCGGCAGATTCCTAATGGCTGCTGAAGGGCTGGGGAAAGGACAAGGTTCCCACATGCACCATGTCAGCTTGACGTTGTCGACGCGGTGTGTGTGGGAAGAGGAGTAGCCATGTGCCACTCGGGTCAGGATGAACCCAGCCGGAGAAGCAGGGGCTCAGCTGCACTTTCTTCCTACCTGCACTGGTCAGTCCTGAGTGGCACATGGTGCCACCGGCACTGCCTCTTCTGACTGGTGCTGACCTGGGCAGGTCCATCCCATCTAGAGCAGCATGCAGCTGAAGCCGGCTTCCCACATGCTGCTGGGGACAGAAGGAGCCTGGCCGGGTCTGCTCACCCTGTCCTGAGCGGCGCATGGCTACTCCTCTTTCCACATTTACTGCACTGGCAATGTCAAGCTGATGCAGTGCATGTGGGAACCTTGTCCCTTCCCCAGCCCTTCAGCAGCCAGTAGGAATCTTCTGAGGGGCTGAGGGAGGGACAAGGGGTGGGAATGAAAGTAAACGTTTACTTGTGTTTCATGTCTGTCCCAGCCGCCTGCAGAGGGTTTGGGATTGAGAGAGTATGATTGGGGGTAGAAAGGTAAGAAAGATTTATTGACTTAACAAAAACACGACTATGTTTAGTAACAAAACAAACAACAACAGACAAAAGCAATTTGCATTGGCAACTTATTGGCAGTCCCCTCTGCCTGATACACAGCAAGCTTTTCTTTCCACAAAGTTCAGTGAAGTTAGGTGTTCCCAAACAGCGCTGTCTGAAGGGTGCCACTCTGGTATTCAGTCCTGGGGCTCCTCGAGATCCACAGACCCACTGACCCAGATCAAGAGCTAACTAATCCTTTTAACAGAGCTGTATCTTCCTTTTGAATGGCTTCCAGATATTCCAGCTAATTTATAGCTTCTGAATGGTTCTGATAAAATACAATAATCAGATTCCTCTTACTTCAACTGTCCTTAGACTGACCAATAGCAGTACAAGCCTTGCATTCCTTTGATAAGGTAATTTTAACTATGCCACAGGGCCTTACTACTTCAAGGCTTTGCTAAATTTACTAGGCCTTACTTTATACAAGGCCTCACTACATCTTAAACTTTAATTAGGCTTTTAGCAACAACATATAGCTTAATATCTAAACAAATACAGAAAAATAGTTGATATAATCTTCAGAGAGCCTTCAGCAAGCACCTTTATCACACAGGCACACTTTTCAGCTGTCACACTCCACCCCTTGCTTGCTGAAGCACTATAATAGCTACAACTGAGATGCGAAAGCCACATGCGCTACATCGGGAAATGGGGAGGGATCTATAAATTTAACTTGTAAATCTGTTCATGCTATGCAACAACAACGATTAAAACACTCTTTAGCTGTTGCTACTAGGGCAATGAAGAGTACTATGATGCTCAAGATGGTTAGCCACGTAGTTGAGGTGGTACTTGGTGACACACGAATAGTACAGATTACGTCATACCATTTACAAGGCTCGGGCACGTTGACAGCTAGACTGATGATTCACCCACCCTCTCGAGCGAGGACAGCCAACTGAGTGCCTTGCCAAGTCTTTGCCTCAAGGCTTTGCAGCTTATTTTTCACTTCATTTCAGTTTTCTAACTGTGGCATGTCTACATCTGATACCCATGAAGCGGGTATTGTAAAGTTGAGAGGTATAGTCTCAGAGGAAATTTCTGGCCATTTTAGGGCAATAGTACAGTTACTTAATTGCAGTAGAGCAACGGCTCCACTTTTAGCTCCTAAACAACACAAATTGCACAAAGTCCAGGTGGTACCATTTTCATGCAGCAAACAACCCATTCCTTCTCAACAAATATGTCGCCCTATTGTTACATATGACACATTAGGTAACTCGTATACAGAGGTCATGTTAGGTGGGCTGGGAGGCCAGCCTCTCCATAGGGTCCCTAATCCAATCAAGGTGCTACTAATTTGAACTAAGGGGGACTGTGCTACATACCGAGGGCCATTGTGGGTAACTATTTCCCATACGGGGCGATGCAGATTCCAGTCCCAAAGGCATCCTCCTCCTAGCCCCGTGTTTAGCAAATAAGCAGTGGCCCAGTTTCCCTCTTTTACCCCCTGCACCAGGAATGAACATTTTCCTTTATCACAGCCTTCCCAAGTGGTAATCCAGGTACTTTGATAGGGGTATCTCACTTTAAATGTTGCAGGCATCCCATGATTCTCTAAGGCAGGGACCATTCTCTATTTTTATTGTTGTTTATTACTGGGGAAAAATGCATATTCAAAGATAACTGGATTTGTACACATGCAGTCCTCCAAGTTTGATTTTTTTGTCTGCTTTAAAAGCAGTGTCTATCATGACCTGGGCAAGACGGGCTGTCTCTAATCGTACACCAGTTAGTAATTTGTCAGTGCGTTCTAACGTTTTTCTTTCAAGCATGTCTCCCCTAGTGAGCAGTCCTACCGCCTGTTGGAGATTGGCTACTCCTTCAGTGTTTTTCTGGGATTTATCCAAGTTCTACACATTCATAGCTGAGTTAAGTCCATCCCAAAGATAACCTGGTGTATCTCTTTGTTTGTGGGACTTAAGCGCACTTACAGAACGGAAAATGACTGGCTATTCTTATTTAAGCAACCCTTCAGCTACCTGGGCTCGTGCTGAACAGTTTGGAAAAGTAGCTCAGACATATCATTTTTCTGGTCTGAACAATACTCGGGCAGTGAACAATAAAGCATTTAGGAGGGTTGGGATTTTAACTTGTGACCTCCACAAGGGTGTGGAGTTGTACACGGCCAGTGTTGGGGCCTCTCATGATGGAACAGCCAGAGATAGTAGTGAACACCCCGTTTTCTCACAGATCACAGTAATCCTTCCTTCTTTGGGAGCCTGTAACCATGCTTCACTTCTCAGAGAGTGAAAGAGCTCCCATTGTCACTCATGGGGACGATGCTGTATCGGGTTAATGATACAGCATTGTCCTGGCAGAATCATAGCACTGATTTGCTTTAGGAACCCCACTGGTATAAAAGGATGAGGATAAGTGGTGGAGACTTGTGGATACAGCCTCCTTCTGG
>NW_005842781.1:595709-607745 GCF_000455745.1 Alligator sinensis | reverse complement strand
ATAGACATGGGAGGGGGCAGATTCTGCCATAAACGCAGTGGCTCAAGAGGCTGAACAGATGTAGAATGCATGATTGGGGGCACAGACTCAGGGACGTTGAGCTCAACGGGGTTCCCCTCAGGAAGTATGTAACAACAAACTCCCAAATGAGCAGAGCTACAACAATCACCTCCCCTCCCACAGTTAGCCATTCCAGTCTTCAGGTAGGGAATGAACCCAAGATAATAACTGGTGCCACAGGTACACTGACAGTTACCACCTTGCCAGTCAGCTATCCTGTTTCTTCTACTCAGAGACTGGGAAATCACTTGCTCTGGGGTGGTGGGCTGCTTTCAGGATGGATACTGCAGCTGGACCACATGAAGGCCATCTGCACGCGATTCTGGGGGATGCTCTTCAGGGTCAAGCCACTCCTTGAGGTCTTCAGGAGCAAGTTCATTAATATCTGCGTAATAAGAAGGATAGTAGATGTGGCCTACCCAGGAAACACAATAAGGCATTAATAAAAACAGTACATTCATAACAGTCCACCACTTCATGGTGCCAGTCAATTTAGACCGGTGACAGAGCAGGAATCGTCTTCAGTGGCAGGCTCAATTAGAAATGGTTATGGCTGGACTTTTGAACAGATCCAACCTCTAGAAACAAGACAACAAGGAGCTTGGCTCCTGTTAGATGAATCTGACTGAAATACCCACCATGTATTATGCATACCTTTTGCTAGTAGTGTCCCCTACCATTTATTTCTTTGAGGATGCTTCACTACTACACAATCTTCTGCCTGGAGCTTTCCCAGGTCACCACCCCTCAGTCGCTCCACTGCCGGCTCCCAGGGACCACCCAATCCAAAGGCCAGTTGCATGGGGCTACCTCCTGGATGGGGTTGGTTATTGGCCCAATTGATAGCTCGATCCAGGTGCAAGTCCCAGTCTTTAAGAGCCAGGCCAGTGGCTACCCGCAAATTGTATTTGAGGATGCCATTGGCTCATTCTACCAATTCGTTAAACTGCAGATGGTATGGGCTGTGATATGTCCATAACATGCTATGTTTCATGGTCCAATCTTACACAAGATGGTTGTGGAAGTGAGGGCCATTATTGCTCTGTAGTTCTATAGGTGGTGGTTATGCAGCTAGCAGAGTTTCCAGTGCTGCACAAGTGTCCTGGGCTGTAGCTCTTGCTGAGGCATGGGCGAACGTTATTCTTGTGGCAACTTCTAAGGACACTTACTGTTGCAACATGTCTTTGATACTAATGGATTCTATCCATGCAGGCTTATAACACTGGATACTTTCTGTCAAGGCTGGTAGTGATGGGATGGCAACCATCAAGGGGTCAGTATTAGCATTCAAAGCTCAAAAGTCAATAGTCAACTGCCACCCTCCATTTGGCTTGTGTACTGGCCATGCTGGATTGTTATACGGAGAGTGGGTTTGAATAGTAGTCTCATCCTTTAACTGCTGGCTTATAATACACTGAATAGGTTGGGTGGCCTCAGGGAGGAGTTTGATACTGGGGTCTGTGTACTCATCTCATGGGAGGCAGGGTTAGTGGGGTCATGCTACATCGAGTTACAGCTGTTATAGCTGTTTCTTTTGGTTCTCAGTGAGGCAATGCGCATTCAAGCTGCCAATTTTTTGTTCAAGGGCGAACCACTATCCTCTTAATACATTAAGTCCCAGTAAGCTTGGTCTCCCTTTAAGTATTACTGCGGCCGCTGTTACCTGAGAGCCATTAGGTAACGCAAAGTTTGCTCGGACCAGATGTCCTGGTCGTCTGGTGCCTCCGACTCCAATTACTTGATAAGGGGTTCCTTTCTCCCCCTTCCAATCTGCGGAATCTAAAATGCAAATCTGGGTACCTGTGTTTAATAGCATATCAATTGACTTTTTACTTTTACTTAATTGAATCTGTACAGGTATCCAAATTAAGGGGCTAATATTAACTTTAGATACTGGTCCTCGGCCTGCTACTACCCCCATTGTGGCTCCTTTCTTTGGGGGTTGGGCTGGCCGGACTTTGTAGACCATGTGATCAGGTGGGGTAAAGGCTGGCGGCCCTGCATGTGCCTGGGAAAATGTTGACAGTTTTGCTCTCAGGGCAGAGAATCTCTCCGGTGACACTGTTGGTGGCACAAAAGGCTCTGCTTTTGGTCCTGCCCTTTTGGTACAGTGTTTAGCCCTCAGCCTTTGCAGGACATTGATGGGCAGTCTATTCATTTGCACTTCATTGAAACAGGAAACTAACAAGTCTTTCCACATTTTTGCTTGCGGAGTCTTGGGCCAGTCTTTCCTGGCTTTTCTCAACAATTCAGAGGGATCGGGGGTTTATCTTTCACTCATTCTACTGCCATGGCCTTGGCAGTTTTCATCAGCTTGGTAAGCCTTGACTTCTGCAGAATGGGTAGAAGCTGCACTAATTGCTGGATCGCATCTCTTACCGGGTGATTCATCGCCTCTGGCTCCAAGGCCAACAAGGCTGAGGTGCACTCTGTTGGTTCTCATCAGCAAAACCTCCTCCACAATGGTGCTGTCATGACTTCTGCATTTGGCTGTGAGTCCAAACTGCTGCACAAATGATATTACTATAACTGGCTGCAGTGGCTTGGAGTGCAGCAGAAAACAAAGTATCATTTTCATCACTTCCTGCAAACTGATTTAACTGGAGTTCAGGGTGCAGAACCGCTTTTGCAGCTTCGGCTCTACTCACTGAAATTGCAAATGCTTCTTCACTATACATCTGAACTAGCCAGTCTATTACTGGCTTTCCTGGCTTGGACTTCTGCTGCTTTTGAATATTTTAAATCTCAGCACAGGTAAAGGAATGCAGCTCTGTTCGGGGATTCTCTCTTTGTGGCCTTGAATGAGTTATCACCATGGTAAAAACTTGGCTGAGTTTCTCCTTTGGGGCGGGGAAGGCCTAGCTAGGTTCCTCCCTCTGGGCAGGAACATA
The DNA here is from genome assembly GCF_000455745.1 of Alligator sinensis. NCBI lineage: Eukaryota > Metazoa > Chordata > Crocodylia > Alligatoridae > Alligator > Alligator sinensis. The sequence goes on along the minus strand of NW_005842781.1, from coordinate 604,794 downwards.
CAGGGGTGTTTCAGCACTAGGCTGGTCATAAATCTCCTTCTCTCCATCAATCCCTTTGATCTCCCCAGAGCTTAACTTTTGGTTTATCTCTATACAGACACTTGTGGGAGGATCGTTTCATAGCCTGTGCTAACTACACTTTCTTCTGGAGGGGAGCGGCCACGCGCAGGATCATAATTTTTCCTGTCTTCTGTTTTAATGTTTCCAAGCAGCTCTGTGTAGCTTGCACAAGCTTGCTCACCGTGCTGTTGGAATTTCTCACATCTTTTAACTCCTTACTCAGCCAGGTGACCTCTTCTTGGAGCTGGGCATTCTCTTCATCCCCTAATTGCAGGCATGTTGCCAGCAGCCATGACAGGCACCCGTTCTCGGGTTTACCCGGGGCAGCAGCAGCAAACTTAGCCCAACAATCATGTACAGTTCACGGATGACTCCAGGCAGGTCTCAACCTATCCTTATCCCATGCGGGATTTTCCATCCCCGTCACCTCCTTAAGCAAAGCCACTAATGGGGCCCATGCTCCCTCCATTCTGCCCTTTCTCTCCAGACCAGAGCCTCTCAATCCTGTTCATGATGCCAATTTATGTCCCAGCCACCTGCGGGGGGGGTTTGGGATTGACAGTATGGTTGGGGGTATAAAGGTAAGAAAGATTTATTGACTTAACAAAAACACAACTATGCGTAGTAACAACAACAATGATAGACAAAAGCAATTCGCGTTGGCAACTTATCGGCAGTCCCCTCTGCCTGATACACAGCAAGCTTTTCTTTCCACAAAGTTCAGCAAAGTCAGGCATCCCCAAACAGCGCTGTCCGAAGGGTAACGTGAAGGACCCTGGAATACAGTTCTTGGCCTCCTCGAGGTCCACGGGCCCACTGATCCAGGAAACAGATAACTAATCCTTTTTACAGAGCTGTATCTTCCTTATGAATGGTTTTCAGATATTCCAGCCAATTTAAAGCTTCTGAATGGTTCTGATAACATACAACCACTCAGATTCCTCTTACTTCAACTGTCCTTAGACTGACCAATAGCAGTATAAGCCTTGCATTCCTTTGATAAGGTAATTTTAACTATGCCACAGGGCCTTACTACTTCAAGGCTTTGCTAAATTTACTAGGCCTTACTTTATACAAGGCCTCACTACATCTTAAACTTTAATTAGGCTTTTAGCAACAACATATAGCTTAATATCTAAACAAATACAGAAAAAAACACTTGATATAATCTTCAGAGAGCCTTCAGCAAGCACCTTTATCACACAGGCACACTTTTCAGCTGTCACACCTGTTGCAGCACCGTGGGCCGCAGAAAAAGACTTGGCGGACTGCATGGTGGCCCGTGGGCCACATGTTGGACAAGCCTGATTTAAAATATTGTATATTTGCCCTATCTTTTTTTTTTTTAATCCCTATCCACCAAACTACCAATTAGTTTGGATAAATGATCTTGTCTTTTCAGTGAAAAGATCTTTTATTTATCAGGATCTTTCAAGCATACTGAGGCAAAGAAAAAATTGTGGATTTCTTGAGGCACGTGGCACCATATTCATAGTCTTTTTATAGCATGCTTCCCCCTGCCCCCTCTCTGATTGGGGCGGGGGGGGGGACGACTGTCAGTGCCCCTTGTGCACTGCTGATTGGCTGAGCCCCTCCATTCTCCACCAGTCAGGGGAAGATAGAAGAGGGGTGCAGTTGGTTTGGAAATTTGGCAATGGGGAAGTGGTGCCACAGGTTGCATCTGGCCTGTGGGCCTGAGGTTGAGTACTCCTGATCTAGTTACTTATTCCCTGTCAGGTTTCCCTGGCATTCAGGGCCAAGATAGTAATTCCTACAGTTGGGGCTGACCCAACATTTGCCATTGATGGAAAATTGCATTTTCAATGGAATGATGTGTTCTTGTTTTGTTTTAATTTGTCCTAGTGAGAAATTTCTCCTCTCTCCTGAAAGAGCCATCTTATTATCAACATGTTCAGGCCCAAATCCAAAATGCTTTGGGGGACCATGAGGATTGCTTTTCTAGATTGGAGCTTTATTTCAGTACTCCTATTGATGTTCATCCCTCATGATGGAGGGGAGTGGCACTTTCTGGACTAGATATCCCATGATACAGAAGAGTTTCCACATGGCACTACCTTATCTCACTGAGTTGAATGACTGCAGTGCCCCATGGGATATACAGTCTGAAAAGAGAACACAACTGACAGGGAAATGAGAGCTCAAGGTGCCCAATTTACAGTGGCCTTGAGACACCAACTAGCTTTTCAGAATCAAAGTATCCATTGGCTTCCATTTTAATTATTAAGTGAAAATGGATATTTTCCTTCACAAATGTCAATCATGGAATCATAGAAAAGTAGGTCATCCTTGCAACCCCACTGCTCAAGGCAGTATCATCTTATCCAAGCCACATCATACTACACTGTTAACTCTGTTCCACAGCTGCAAGGCATAGGACATTTAATCAAAACTAATCCCCTTACAGCAACCTGGAAAACAGAGCCATATGCCTTTTGCTTATGTTGTCATGAGCCCAGCTCCCTCTGGGTCCCTGTCGAGCACAGACAGCAGCAGGACAGTCATTTTCCAATATGCCTTCCTGTGACCTGGGCAGATATGGCTACCCAGAATAGGCTGAAAAGAACTATTCTAGATCCAAGTTGGGCTGGTTTCCTCTAGACAAGAAGGGACTCAGGCCATGGGGACTGGGACCTTGATCATAAACCCATGGCCTGAACTAACCAGACATGTTGCCATGCAGCTGCATGGAAACCAGTGCCTTTTTAGGAGGAAAAAATCTTACAAGCTGCAGCCTTGGCTGAGGACTTTTTGACTAGGGTGTGCCAATGTTTCTACTGAGACTTAAAGCTGGTGGTTTCCTGACTAGAGGATCTTGTCGCTCCACTTGGTGTCACACCAATTGCCATATCCAAAAATGGGAAGGAAGACATTTTACCTTGTGATCATATTGGTGCAGACTTGCGGGGTGGGGTTTGCCATCCACAGGTGCATAGATGCTAGGGTTGGAAGGGACCGCAGTAGATCATAGAGTCTGACCACCTGCCTAGGCGGGAAAGAGCACTGGGGTCAGATGACCCCAGCCAGGTGTATGTCTAGCCCTTCTTAAAGACCCCTAAGGTAGGGAAGAGCACCACCTCCCTTGGGAGCCCATTCCAGATTCTGGCAACCCTTACCATAAAGAAGTTATTTCTGATGTCTAACCTAAATTTGCTTTCCAGCAGTTTGTGGCTGTTTTTCCTGGTTACTCCAAGGGGTGCCTTGGTAAGCAGAGCATCTCCTATTTTCCCAAGGATAGAGATGAGACTAACTGGCCTGTAGTTACCTGGATCCTCCTTCCTCCCCTTCTTGAAAATACGGACCACAGTGGCCCTTTTCCAGTCCTCTGGGATCTGACCTGAGCACCATGAGTGTTCAAACAGCCATGTCAGTGGCTCTGCTATGACACTGGGCAATTACTTCAGAACCTTTGGGTGAAGGTCATCTGGGCCTTCTGACTTAAATGCATTCATTTAGTCCTTCCCAGTGTCTCTGCACCAAGTCAGCACTAACAGTTGGTGGGCTGGAGTCCCCCTTGGGGCAGTCAATGAACCAGTTGGGAAATTTGTCTTGATCTCTGTTTAGGAATACTCAAGCAAAAAACTCTTTGGAGAGCTCATCCTTGTCCCCCCTCTGTCACTAATTGATTTTGTTTATCCTGTAGGGGTCCTAAGCTACCCTGTGCCTTCTTTTTACTCCCTATATACCTAAAGAAGGACTTTCTATTGTCTTTATTTTTTGTTGCCAGCCTAAGTTCAATTGTTCCTTTGGCCTTTCTCACTGCATCCCAGCAAGTGTGGGCTAAGCACTCCTCCTTGGTGGCTACCCCCTGCTTCCAATGCCTGTATGCCCCCCACTTTTTTTTTTTTTTTTGATCCTAGTCTTTCCTGGTCTTCCCTGTTTAGCCAAGAGGTTTTCTTGGCCTCTTTGCCCCCTTTCCCGTGCAATAGGATTGTCTCCTCCTGCTCCTGAAGGATTGCTCCCTTTAGGAATGACCACTCTTCCTGGACTCCCATCTCACCAATGCTCCTGTTTTTCAGTGCCTCACTAACTAATCTCCTGAGCACACTAATGTTAGCGTTTCTGAAATCTAGCACTTCTCTACTGATTGTCTTTCCCACCCTACGCCAGATGGTGAATTCAGTCAATTGATGGTCACTGTCCCCTAGGTTACCTTGTATCTGCAATTCCCCCACTCAGTTGTTCCCTGTGGCCAACACTAAGTTTAGTAAGGCATTTCCCCTAGTGGGACCATATACCTCCTGGGTTGGATGAAGGTCTTGAATGCAGGTTAAGAACCTATGTGAATGGTGGGATCTAGCTGACTGCTTTTCTCAGTAGATGTCAGGGTAGTTTAGGTCATCCATGACAACTGCGTCCTTTGACTGTACCACCTCTGAGAGCTGTCTTGAGAATTCCAGATCCAGCTCATCTTCCTGATGTGGTGGTCTGTAGCACACCCCCACTACCAGGTCCCTTTCTTCCTGCTACCCCCATTAATATTCTGACCCACAGTACCTCAGTTTGCCCCTCCTCTGATCCCATCTTGGTCATGGAAGATGTATTTTTGCTCCTTGACATAGCAAGCAACACTTCCCCAAACACACACACTTTTCTTCCCTACTCTGTCCTACATGTGCAACCTATAGTCCTCAATACTAACTGCCCAATCATGGGTAGGGTCCCACCAGGTTTCAGTTAGCCCAACCAAATCAAAGTTTTTGTTTGCGAGCAGGAGTGTGAGTTCCTTCTGCTTGCTCCCCATGCCACTAGCGTTAGTATAGAGACATTTAAGTCCCCTGTTTGGATGTCTTTGGTGTCCCCCTGCTCTGCTGCCTATCAGACCCCTTATTACCTACATGGGCTGTTCCAGTGCATGGCTTGAGGTTTGTAGATCCTAGGTACTCTCTATTGTCTACATCCCTGTCCTCCGACAAACCGTTTAAAGCCCTGCATAGGAGATCAGCCAACATGTAAGAAAACAGATTCTTACCTCTTGAGGAGAGATGAAGACCATCCACACTTGCAGGAGGTGTAGCCCTCTACCTGCAATGTCTTGGGCATATATTAATAACCTTTTATAAAAGCAAGACATTGGCTGCTATATCCACTCTGCTTTCCCTATGGCAGGTTCAGCTGTGATGTCTTGTGTTGTGCCAGGGTTGATGGTAGTTATAAGAAGAATTTAAATTATGGATTTGTCTTGGATGGTTTGGATAGGGGTGATCCTACTTCAGGTAGGTGAATGACTTTTGGAGGTCCCTTCCAGCCCTGCTTCTGTAGGGTTCTATGTTATAGCACATTCTTCACCTTCTGAGCTTGCCAGTGCCAATTACCAGTGGGTTATGTTAACCTCTTTGGTGGCTCAACAAACCTGTTGAGAAGGATGCCATGATCCATTACATCCAGTGGGAGGGAACAGTTTCTAGTGGTACCTACCCATATGTTTGAAAAATGGCAGGAAGACCACAGCAATATTCCTTGCAATTCTGTGCTGCTTCTCATCTTCTGCCAACTTGTTTTGCTGCTTGATCAGTTCTGACGTGTTCTTGGGCTGTATCCCACATCTTTTTGGCTTCTTCCTCATCATCTTGGTACAATATCATCCAGGGAATTATCTGTTCATTGCTTGATTTATATTTTACATCTTGTCACTCTTCATCTGTTCATGCTTCTCAGTCAGCTCCACAGGCTGGGAGTCATCATTGTTCAGTTGGGTTTCCATGCCCTTCTTTTTCGCTGTCATTTCATCTGCAGCACACTGGATGTGGTTCCTAATCTCTTCATGAACACCAGGGCATATTTGAGAACTGATTAGACATTTGATCAGAGAGTCCTTTGCTCTGGGGACTGCATTTTTGCTGTTCTTTTCTTGGTGCTGAGGCCACCCCGTTTTACCCATCATTCCACAGTGGATGCCTCTCTTGATTTAGGGCTACTCTCACACAGATGCATCAGCGCATTATAATCATTATGTCCTTCCTGCATGCAAGATTTGACATGCTCTGAAACTAGGGTCAGAAAACCAGGACATTCAGAGACTGAGGTGATGTTAGTGGGAAAAGTGCATGTTCAGCACCTCTAGAAACTAATCCCAAATGCAAGATCCTAGCCTACATCAGTGCATCAGATCCAGACATCCATCATTCTGGGCTCGCCAGTACCTTTGCTATTCAGTCTTTCCCCAGAGCTCTCTTGAGCTCTAATAGTGCCAAGAAATTATTCCACTGTCCTCACTTATCTTTCTGGTTGCTTCACACCTCTTCCTTTCAGTAACTGAACCAACTTTCCACATCAAGGGGTGTGAAATTCAGAGCAATGGTTCTTTCTATGGGTGAATTGGTATCTCTCTGTGACATCCAACAAACTGTAAAACCTCAACGTCCTGTGAGTTTACAGGTAGATTAGTACTTGCTCAGGCAGATAAGTACTTGCCCTCAGTGAGCTGGGGTGATTCCAACCTCCTTTTTCAATGTCTATTTCTGACTGGGCCTGAATTTTGTATTCCCAGAACCCAGAAGTCTCATGTCCTGAGCATTTCTTTCAAATTACCTACCCTGATCACCACCTGATGGCTTGTCTCTAGCAAGATTCTTGACCCCTTCTCTAATCTCTCCCCTGCCATATGGCTCTCAGCCTCCAAAGATTAACAGATGGTTCCCATGCCCAGGTACTTTGTGAGATCTTCTGGGCATGACTATATTTGCTCAAGCTGACCATGCATCCTTCCTCTCAGGACTCTCCCAATGAGCTTGACAAACACAATTGTTCTTCTTATGGATTTTTTAAAACTCTTTTCAGACACTAGGCGCACAATTCAGCCAGTAGAATTGGTGAACCTACCCCAACAAAGTTGACTGGATACAGCCATGATGAGCAACCCAGAGATGTTTCACATAGTTTTCCTTGGAGGAAAGAACCACTGACAGCTGCCCCAGTACAGTCACAAGTTATCCACCTGTCATTCCTTCATTGCAGAAGGATTCCTAGAGACTTGGGACTCATCCCATGTTTAGGTTGCTCTTCTGCATACTCACCACTCAGAGTTGGCAGGAGAATCTAGTTCCCCACACCCACTAAACCCTACTTTTATCCCTGACCTGATAGACTTAAGTGTCCTGCCACCCAGCCCCCACTAGTTTCACCTGCTAGTATCTAAGGTGAGCAGCCTGGTAAGGAGATCTTACTCAAATTTGGAGACTAAATTCCATAGCAGTTGAGGTGATGCTAGGCTGTAGTTATGCTAAACTACAGTTAAGCTAAAGTACTACAAAGGATCTTGGGAGTAACAGGCTTTACTGACTGCTGGATTACCTGATAAAAATACAATGAGCAAAAACACTCACGTAGGAGGTTTCAGTGCAAAAAAAATTGAAGGAAAAAGTGGTTTTTGTAGGAATTGACATTTTTAGAGAGCAGTTCATTTTTTTTTTTAGGCTGAATTATCACACAAAAAGATCAATTAGTGATCATTAGTGTCCTTTCTGCACATGAGTGTTCACATGCTCTGAATCTTGGGTCAGAAAATGAAGATGTGTTGAGGCTGAGGTAGTTTCAGAAAGAGCAGGGCTTGTTCTGTGCCTCTGAAAATTAACCCTGAGGGCAAGACCTTAGCCTTTTGTAGGACACAAGACCTACCATTTACTTAGCTAAGACCATACATCCATCTTGTCCAGTCTCCTGTGTCATACAGTAGGATAAAGTGGATGCTGAAAGGAAGAGTGACTGGGTTTTGTCCACTGTTTTTCTCTGTTCCATTTTTTTGGGAAATTTTCCAGTGGGGCAGTCTTCAACCCATATAATATCAGCTGTGCTTATTATGAACACATCTAGGCTTAAATAAGTGTGCCTGAATTACTATGAAACACTGACCAGCATTGAACCAAGAACAGATCTCATTAGGACCCTAGTAGAAACATCGCTCTCGGGTTGGTTTTCCCATTTACAATTCCTTTTTCAGATCTACCTGTGAGACAATTGTTCAGCTGTTAGTATCAGCATTACAAAGTGTTAATTTTTAAGTCAGAATGTAACTGGGAACTAAGTGAAATACCTTCCAGCTGTCCTTGTGTGTTTTGTCAACATCATTATCTTTGTCAGTGCCATAAATGTGAACTACTCAACAACTAGTGTCAACTTTGAAAGGCCTGTTATCCAAAAACAGTGTGGACTGGCATGAAGCACATCACCATTTTATAATACAGGGGTGTCAGACTCCCTTGAGACCATGAGTAGGATCTGGCCCATTGTGGTCCTTGTGTTAAATCATTTTGTTTAACCTGCTGAGGTTAAGGAGCCCTGGCTTGAGCCCTGAGCCTGGACTGGAACAAATTCAGCCTTGGATGGACCAAGATTCTCAGTTGGGGTGCTGGAGCCCCACATCACTCCTTCTGAACCCCATGTTCCTGGATCAGGCCAGGGGTTGTCCACCCTGACCCTACATGCTGGGATCAGGCCTAACCCGAGCCAGACCACCAATGGAGACTGAACCATATACCTTTTAATGAAAGAACAGTACTGGGAACATAAGAGGCATAATCAGGGGATATAGGGGTCACTAAAATGCCTCAAGTGGGCAGGATTCAACAAAGGTTAGACACTTACAATCATTGACAAAAGACAGGGTTAACAAAATATAAAACACAATACTGGTTGGTGAAATATAAAAAGGCACGAAATACAAAGCGTCAAATGACAAGGAAATATAGGGCCTGGGTACCTGGAGGGGGAGAACACAATGGCCCCTTTCCATTGCAAGAAGATTTTCTCCTTATTAGCTCACTCACCCCAGCTGGGACATGAACTCAGCTTTCCCACATGGGAGGCAGAAACACTGTCACACAACCACCAGTGCTGGTATTGCTTCAAAGCTTCAAGGGGTCTTGACCTTCCCAGAGCCCCAGCCTCACGCCGAGCTACCTGGCCTCTTATTGGAGGAGCTGGAAGTAGGGCTGGGAACCTCTCAGGTCATTGATCAGATCCTTGCTGGATCAGGGGAGCCTCTCCTGCTGGCCACAGCCCCCCATAG
>NW_005842781.1:586755-594768 GCF_000455745.1 Alligator sinensis | reverse complement strand
GGGTCTAAGGTTAAAACCAAACAACCCTAAACATGCAGGTAATAAACTATACACCTTGGCTCGTCCATACCTGGAGGTTTATTTACCATAGGTAAACAATAAAGTGAGCCAAGAAGGGGACAGTAACAGTGGTGCTGCCTGTTGGGGGTGGGGAATCAGCCTGGATATAAAAGAAGGTCAGTGGAATTAGAAATTGGACCTGATTTCACTGGAAAATTGTTTATCTTAGTGGCACCTTTCCAGACCTTGAATGTGTTTGTGGCCCTGCTGATACAAGAAGGAGGGCCTGTATAGAGTTCCAAAGAACCCAAGAGTTCCAAAGACCACGATCTCTAATCAAACAAAACAAACAGAGAGCAGGAAACCCGCAACCATTAGATGTATCATAACAATGCAGAAACAATAAAAATGCCTCCGAGTAAGTAATAAGATACCGAAACACAGATGATAGGAGGAAATATTTGACTTTTACTGAACTTTGCAATAGAGGCCAAGAATAAGGAAGGTTCATGCTAAAGAAGCACTGTAGAAAATGCAAGATATTCCTCACACGACATCCCACCTTCACCCAAAATGCCTGAAGACAGAAAATATATAATGAGAATTAATGCATCACAACAGCATTCTGGAGCAAAGGGAAGTAGCCAGGGCAAAGCTGTGGTAACAATGCCTAGTGCGGGCAAACTTTCTGCCATTTTCTCTAATCCTCTGCCCTGTTCTGATCCATGCTAAGGGTCACATAGCAGGAGAAGAGCCAGAGGGGCCTGAATGTTCTCTTTTGACTGTCAAGCTGTAGGTCCTGGGCATTGGGTGAAGGAAGGTCAGACCCCTTGCCCTCTGGCTGTTGTACTGCATGATGGTTTGCCAGATATTCTATCTCTGGTATGTGTCATGAAGCTCCATGCCCTTCATGTGTTCCTGGCATGGATGCTACAACTGACCTCACCCCATATCACCAGACATGCTTGTTGGGCCTTGGTGGTGTTGTTAGCAATGGTTAGTAACAGTTCTCCAATGCACCACTGGAGTAGGGGTTAAGTGGCACACAGTGGGTTCACTGGAGCAGCCCAATATCCAGACATACTAGACAAAAGGAGATGAGGGGTGAGTCAGGCAGAACCCATGTGACTGTATCCTTCAGTCTGTTCTGAACATAAGACCATAAGAACTGCTATGTACAGGGTCAGACTACAGGTCTGTCTTGCCCAGTCTTCTGTGATACACGGGGGGCAGAGAGTCAATGCTGAAAGGGAGAGTGAACTGCATGTGACCAGGGTTTTTTTCCACTGTTCCTCTTCCACTTACCTCCTCCAACATTTAGGGACCAGAACATTTTGATTCAGAGGCCATACCCCTTACTCCCATGCTCAATAACTATTGATGCCCCTTTCCTCTAAGAATATGTCAAATCCCTCTTGGAATCTGGCTAAACTGTCAGCTTCTGCTACATCTGATGGCAATGAGTCCCACACTTGAATTAGAGTTAATTCAGAGAGGGGTTAATGACTCAGGCTGTGGGTGAGCTTCCAAGCACAGGTTCAAATGCTGCCATGGCCTGAGCTAAGGCATAATGACCTGTGTGAATGTAGCGATCAAGACACGCTACTGATGCTTGCAACGGTCAAGAAATAAATGAATGAACAAACATTCCTGGGTTCTCCCCCAGTGAGTGAGGCTAGGCTGTGGGATGGGATTCAAACCTAGAGGGTTCTGCCTTCCTCTCAGGGCTGCCATGTTTGAGATCATGTGGGAATTTGACCCTGTGGTCAGATCAGCACAGACTATAGGGGTTTTGTCTTCCTCTGTAGGGCATGGGCCTCTTTCTTGGATGTATTTAAGAACCCCTGTGGTGGCAGGACACTTCCATCCCTTGCCTCCATGCTTTATCTGCACCAGGTTCAGAGGCTCTTGGTGTCTTTGAGCAGTTGTCCTCGTAGTTGTGCAACAGGATTTTTGTGTAGTGCTAGGAATAGGGAAGACAAGAACATGTCTGGGATGGTTTGGGTGGTAATGATTGTGCCTTAAGCAGGAAACTGGACTCAGTATGACCTCTGTAGGTCCCTTCCAGCTGACTTTTCTGTGGTTCTGTCATTCTAAAAAACTAGGGTGGTGGTTTTGTAACTTTCTGAAGTCACAGGACCTTTTCATATCACATATCACTTCCTCTGCCATGGAACACCAAACCCTATACAGACCCAGGCAGAACTCAGTTTGCAAACCAGTGGTCTAGAACAGTAATTTTAAAACAGGCTTCCATGGCTCCCTGAGGTGCCTTGAGGTCCATTTAAGAGTGCCTAGGTGCCACACAATGTTGGGACTGTTAGGTATGGAAGCACAGTTCAGAGGATAAACCCGAATAGGAATCTATAGTGTTTAAAACATTATTCCCTGCTGTGGTCTTCCTGCTTCTTGGCAACAGAAGAAAAGCTCTATTACTTTTCCATGGTCAAAAAATGAGTGAAAGTGAAGGGATGGCATTTTCTGAGAGGGTTTTTATGTCTATCTAGGGGTGCCTTGAGCCTAAGAAGTTCAAAGAACTGCTGGCCTAGTGCAAGGGCTGAGAGTTGAGACTTCAAGGTTCTTTCCCAAGGTCTATCGAGAAACAGAGAGTCTTGTGCGCAACAAATGCATGGAGAATGGACCATTCCCAAGTTTCTGGGGCTTCTTGTCATTATGTTTGTCAGGGCCATACTTAGTCCACAACTTATGTCAACTTTGAAATGCCTGTTATCCACAAAACAGTGTTGATTGTCATGAAGCGTATTAACATCTTCTAATACAAGGGTGTCAGACTCACTTGGGACCATGGGCAGGATCTGGACCTTGGGGCTCCTTGGGCGCACGTACATGTTCATTAATGTGCAGTAGTTACTGTGCATTTAATTTGGTATCTGTATAATCAAGTACTAGATAAATGTGAATTAAGTAGAGTTACTGCACAGTAGTGCCAGGAAATGCCTTTTGAGCAGTAACCAAATAATACTGCACAGTAGCTTAATAGCACAGTTTGTGCTGTGATGTGCTACTGTGAGTGTTATTAGGCTGCTGTGCATTAAGCATTTTGTGCAGAAGTGCTCTTGGTGGGCTGGATCCATCCTCGCACCCAGTTCTAAATGTCTGGAGCATCTAGTCTATCAGCGTCCCCATGCTTCAAAATGACAGCTTAGATGTTTTATCTAAAGCTTGTCAAATGAGCTTTAGTTAAAGCATTTCCACCACCATTTTGAAGCATAGGGATCATGGGTGGTGGCAAAAGTCTTAGCATTTACAGGCATCGCACAACGGCACTTCCACGTCTGCCACTGCTGCCACCAATGTCCTGCTGGTGGAGCCAGTTTGAGGGGGGCAGTGGTGCTCTCCATACTCCCCTACCAGCCAGAGCACTTGCTGTCACGGGAGGCACCAGTGCTCTCAGGGGGACCATGTGCCCCCTCTACGCATTGCCAACGATGGGGATACTGATACATGAGACGTGGGCATCTGCTGGAGCTCAGTAATTGCCACATTCCAGCAGACTTACTTAACCAAGTTTGCTCTGATGTGCAGAAATTACAGTATATTGGAACAGCCTCCATGCTTATATAGGCACCCTCTGTGATCTGGCACACAGAGTATCCCTTCACCAGTGGAACCAGCTGGATCTAGTGCATCAACCCTAAGCTGGATCTGGTCCTCAGATTGACTCCAGACATGCAATCCAGGTTGGGGGCTAGAAAGTTGAGTACCACTGCTATAAAATGTTAGCATCACTAAATTGATAAAGCTGGTTTGCAGCCTAAGTTGAAGCTGGACAATTTAAGGAAGCACCTTCCCCCCATAGAAGGCTGCCTTGGCACCTGGGGACATGCCTGGTTTTGAAAGCAGGGTTGGGCTACCCAAACTATCAGAGAGATGTGAGATATGGACTCTGCTGAACTTTATCACCAGTTCAACCTTTGTGGCTTGGTCAGAATTTTGATAGCTTGGCAAACAGTAGCTTGTTTGTCAGAAAACGCTGTGTTTGCTCTTCAGTTCCTGATAACATTGGGCAGATAAACAAAGACACGCCCCCAGGATGTTCAGTAAAACAGACACGTCAGCAGAGTCTTGTTCTGCTATGATAAGAAAAGCAGTTTCCTGTGAGAAACGGGGAGCAAATTCTGTTGTTCTGTGCAATGCTTGCAATGCTGTCCAGGGCCATCCCTGGAGGGTGAATCGGGGCAACTTCCCTGGGTCCCGTGCTTTGGGGGGCCCTGTGGAGCCAGACAGAGTGGCCGCGGTGATTCTGCACTGCTGCTGGCTTCATGTCTGGCAGCTCGGCACCCCGCAACCCTGCTGCTGAATCCGGTGCCTCTGGCTGCTCGGCATCCCCCACTTCACCACCAAATCCACCACCAGCTTCCTTGCATCTGATTTGTCCCAGGCCCCACACCCTGCTTGGGTCACCTCTGCTGGTGTCAATGGCTCAAACCACCACGATAGGAATGGGTGGATGTAGGATTTTGAAAAGGGGGTGTGCAGATGAGGTGGTGCATCATCACATATAAAACACACAGTTTCCTGCAGGTAAGAGAGAAACCAGTTGTTTTATTAATATGCAAGGGGGCTAACACTGTATTTTTCAGTTTAAGATCAAAGGAAACACAAATACAGCTTTTGGAATGTGCACTCATTTACTAGGTTATATATAAATTTGAACAAAACAGAAAAGCTAGGCAAAAACTGGTCAGAATAGTGAAAAAAAGTGTCATTAGTTCTGAAGTCATCATAGTCTCTTATTCATAAAACAAACTTTGTCTTTCTTGTGAGTCTTGGCAGGTCCTCCAATACTTCACTGCAGGCGTGTCCACACATGCATTTACTGCTCAATATAAGTGTTTTTTTTAGGCCGGTGTCTACATGTGCAGCTGTTAACGCCTTAGAGTGCAGTAATAGGGCTCACTGGGCAACTGCCTCATCCTGCCTTGGTCAGCTGCCTGGACAGCCTCGGCCCCAAGCTCTAACCTTCCCATAGTGTTACTGCCTCCCATCCTAGGAGAGTGGGCCAGAGCTGAGCCTGTGTTGGCTGCCCCCAGCCACTCCCTGCAGGGGACAAAGGCAGTGCATCCTGGGTAGGGCTGGGGCTGCATCAGGCATGTTTGGGGCTGTATCTGTCCCCAGCTCCTGGTGCTGGTTTCCCTGCAATACGTACCTCCATCCCAGGCACCCACCGGGCTTCCCTGCCTCCAGGAGAGTGCCTGTGAGAGAAGCAGTATATACTGCTGGAGGTTTTGCACAGCTCAGCCCCTGCTCATGCTTCTCTCACAGGCAGTGTCTGGGCTTTAGAGAAGCCCAGTGAATGCCAGGGATGGAGGTAGGTATTGCAGGGAAACCAGCATGGCGAGCTGGGAGCAGACGTAGCCTCAACCCTGCCCAGGCTGAGTGGAGCAGAGAAGCCCATTCCTGTGGGCAAGAAAAGCATCAGACAGATTATCCGGCTGCACTGCCCCCTTCCCCTGCAGAGTGTTGTGGGGAGGGGCGGGGGGTGGGGCTTTCTCTGCTGTTGGAACTGGGGCTTCAGCATCTGCAGCAGCTTGCCCCCGCCCCCACCCAGCACAGTGTACGGCCCCAAGGGTTCAACTCCCCCAGAACTAATGAGATGGTAATTGTCTTACCTCCATGTTACTCTACAGTAAGGTGTCTGCATGTGCCTTACTGTGCAGTAACTAATCGGGTGTAAATTTGATACCTCCCCACCTTGCTTGTTGGAGGCAGCTACACAGAGTGGTGGTGTCAGTGCTCCATTCCTGCCTGCCAATGCATACCCCCTACGGCCTTCACAAGTATTTCTGGGGATACGTGTACCCCTAGTTGACAACCCCTGATATATAGCACAATATTTCATGGACTGAAGCTCATTTAATCAGATGCTGTGAATGGACATGCACAAAACAGTGTATAAGAAGAGAGATTTGAATACAAAAACAGAAGGGAGGGGTAGGGAAGGAGGCAAAAGAGGGGAACAGTGCTGGGACGGACAAGTAAACAAGTAGTAAAGCCATAGGAACAAAGGAGTCATAAAGCTAACCCAGGTAATGGGACAGGAATCCATAGTCCTTTGTTTCAGCCATGCTTAACACAATTTAGTCTGTGGGTGATTTCATCTTCCACAATTTGCCCTTAAAATTGTTTTTGAACCAGTTTTCTGCCTGAGAACATCCACCCTCAGGTCAGTGATGGAGTGTCCACAGTAATTAAAATTTCTGCCATGGGCTTATGTGATAAAACAGGCAAGTTTTGTGCTTGATTTTGAAGACTACAGTTCTGTTTGGTCTGATCCAAATGCTATGTGCTTCCTTGGGGGATTTTTGCTTTCCCTAGTGAGAGCTCAAGAACTTCATTTAGGGATTTTCATAGCATTCAAAGCCATTGGAGATGGTCAAATCATTTTCTCTGCTTATCACAAGCTTTTACATTTCATTCAGGTCCCTCTGGACTCAGTCTGCTGTCTTGCACTGGACTACAATGCCTTCCAGCTGGCAGTGGAGAAGCTGTCAATACCCTGAGCAATTGGTTCTAACAACTAATTATTCCCCACACTAAACTAAGTACCTAATTTCTCATTTGAAGTGTCTGGTAACAGTAGCCAGCCATTGCCTTCTTGTTCCTCCTTCCTCTACTGTACTGAAAAGCCCCTTGTTACCTGGTCACTTCTTACCTGGGCACGGGTTAGGTTGCACTTATTAGTCATCTAAATTCCAGGCAGCAGGAAGAAGTGTGTGTGTGTATATGCATGTGCGTACACACACAAATGAAGAGGGAGGCCAATTTACAATGAACAAATGTTTCCTATGGAGGAGAGGGAAGGACTTTTAGGGTAATCTCTTATTGGATTAACTGCATGGTTGGGACAGAGTTAGAGTAGCTTTCAAATGCAAGACATTATTCTTCAGGTCTGGACTGAAACTGACAATATCAGTAGATAAAGGACATCTAGTAGCCAGGCCCTGTAATGGCATATCTTAGGAAAGTTGGGCTGGAAGGTACCTTACAAGGTACCTATCTAGTCCAGTCCCCTGCTTAAGGCAGGATCATCCCTGACTAAACCATCCCAGCCAAGTGTCTGTCTAACCTATTCTTGAACACTTCCAAGGGTGGAGAATGGGGCTGTGCAAAACAGCACTGTTCAGATTTGACTTCTGTTTTGACGATTCAAGAGAATAGTGTTTTGTTTTGAGTTTTATTTAGTTTCAAAACCACTGTTCCATTTTGTTAAAACTGTTTTGCTGTTCTGATGCTGATTCCATGTTTTGCCCATGGATTATTATGGGGAAACATAAAATGCAGGAGGCAGGCAGATTGGGGTCTTGCCCGCACCGCCAGGAGGGCCGCAGGGGCTATGCCGGAGTCCTCTCAGGGGTGTGAGCCCCAGATCTGTCTGCCAGATGACAGACCGGTGCTGGGCGCAGCCCGCACCCAGCACTGGGAAGATCGGTAGTGCCGCTGGCCCGAGGCAGCAGCACCTGGCTCCTGTCAGCCGTTAGGCAGATTGAGGGCATGCACCCCCGGGAGGACTCCAGCACAGCCCTTGCAGCCCTCCCGGGGGTGACGGTGGGACCCCGATCTGCCTGGTGGCTGACAGGAGCTGGGTGCTGCTGCCTGGGGCCAGCAAGGCCGGGACAGATCAGCTTGTGCAGGGACCTGCCACCCTGATTGTGTGGCGGGGGAGGGTCCCCGCATGAGCTAATTTGCCCCGGGCCCCATACCTGGCTCTAGTTGGCTCTGGTATGGGGCTGGGGCAGATCAGCTTGTGCAGGTGCCCGCTGCCCTGATCCTGGTGCAGAGGAGGGTCCCTGCATGAGCTGATCTGCCCCAGCTCCACTGGCCCCAGGTGGCAGCACCTGGCTCCTGTCAGTCGGCAGGCAGATCGGGGGCCTGCTGACAACCCGAGATGGCTGTGGGGGCTGTGCTGGAGTCCTCCTGGGGGTGCGTGCTCCTGATCTCCCTGCCGGGTAAAAGGAGCTGGGTGCTGCCACCTGGGGCCAGTGGCAGCAC
>NW_005842781.1:578012-586594 GCF_000455745.1 Alligator sinensis | reverse complement strand
GGGGGCGCCCGGCCGCGGTCTACCATCTGGCAGGCAGATTGGGGGTCCACACCCTCAGAAGGACTCCAGCACAGACCCTGGAGCCCTCCTTGGGGTGCGGGTGAGCCCCCAATCTGCCTGCAGGATGATAGGAGGTGGGTGCTGCTGGCTGGGACTGGCACTGAAGCCAGTAAGCCTGGCTTTGAAATTTTAAACCTTTCAAAAGTTTTGAAACGTTTCAAGTTCCCTTCTTGTGTTTCAAAGGCTTTTGTTTAATTTTGATTTCACTGTTTTGAGCTTGAAACACATCAAAACAGCTTTGAAATGAAATGCCAGGTGAAATTTCATACAGCCCTAGTGGAGAATCAACCAGCACTCTTGATGTCCTGTTCCAGTGCTTGACTACGTTCATAGTCAGAAAGTTCCTCCTCATCTCCAGCCTCAATTTCCCCTGCTGCAGCTTGAGACCATTGGTCCTAGTCATGTCTCCTACAAATCCTAGGCACAAACTCTTTGTGATCGCAGGTGAGTGTCCTAATCACTAAGCTACAGGTGATGTTCTGGGAAAGTAAGTGTTGCATGGTTCTTGAAAACGGGTGTTCAAAACATAAATCCAAAGTGGACTAAGTAGTGTTTTACCCTTGCGGTGCACAGGAGGACAAGTATTCTCCTAATCATGGAGTAAATTCATTACAGAATAAATTGCAAGGTAAATTAAACAAAACATTTTGTGTGTCCACATCTCATAAAATAATCTGGTAGATGGAATACCCCAGCGCACCTAACTGTAAAACACATGATGCTTATGGTAAAACACTTGAACCCAGCGCATTGGTCCATGCCTGATATACCATCTTTTGGAAACATTCCAACCCACATCACCCTTTGATCCATGTCAAATGTTACATCTGTCTGCACCTTGAGGAGCTCATGGGAGACTGCCAAGGAGACACAATGCCTTTTCTCTCTGTGTTGTGACTGAGGCTCAGAGGAAGGGCAGTTTGAATGCAAAATGGTGGAACATGAAACTGGGGCCAAACTGGACTGTGTTAAGTCTGGCTTAAAGAGGGATGATTGATTCTTTTCCCATTATCTGGATTAGCTTTTATGACCCTTTTTTGCTCTGGGTTCTTTGCTCATAGACCTCTCACAGCACCCCCTTCCCTTCTACTTTCCCACATGTTGTATTCTAATCCCTTGATCCCCTTTATACTCTATTCTGTGCTGTCCTTTCACAACATCTGTTGAAGTAAGCTTGGGTTCACCAAATCTTGCGCTGTCTCTACAGACAGCATCTAGTTTATAAAGGTGCATATCTACCCTGCCTTTTGATTTTAAAGGTCAGAGTAGGGAAGGATTCTGCAAAGTGGTATTCTGTCTGTGGGAGGAACAGATGAACACTTAATCAGGGGCTGTGGTGGCAGAAGCTTCTGGAAGAGGAGGGCTCAGACCACATAAAATCATGAGCTTTGGCCCCCAACATCATTATTTTGTTTTTTAAAACAACATTAATCTTTTTAGACACATTTCTGACTTTTTATTTCCTCCACTTTTCTCTGCCAGTGGGTGTGTATATGAGATGCTTTAAGGTGAAAAACAGTAGTGTACAGATGGGTGGGCAACTGGGCACATGTGTTCTGGGTGCTGCCTAAGGAGAGGGGGGCATGGACAATGGACCGTGGGGATGCCTCACGCTCCCATCCCCCATTCCTCCTGCACATTCTGGATCCAACTCCTGTAGCAAACAATGTCAGCACAGAAGCATGTGTCTGGGAGTCAAGGGCATTGTAGGAAATGCAGTTCAACAGATAGCAGTGGGCAGCAGTAGCTGGAGTTAACTGCTGCTGGGGAAGAGAGAAGATGCCATCCCTTTTTTTTGCTGCTAAATACAGTTTTTTTGGGGAGCCACCTGGTTTGGCCCAAAAAATAAGATGATACCTCTTAGGACCTGGGGGTTACAGTGGACAATAAGCTGAATATGAGCCAAGAGTGTGCCCTTAGGGCCAAGGAGGCTAATGGCATCCTGGGATGCATTAGTAGGAGTGTTTCCAACAGATCAAGTGAAGTGCTTCTTTTCCTCTATTCTGCACCGGTGAGGCCACATCTGGAGACCTGTGTTCAGTTTTGGTCCCCCGCTACAGAAAGGATGTGGACAAATTGGAGAGAGTCCAGCAGAGTCCAGTGAAAATGCTTAGAGGGCTGGAGAATATGACTCCTGAAGAAAGGCTGAGTAATGTTATGAAGATAGAGAGCTGGTGGTGGAGTGACCTGAGAACTGGCAGGAACTGAGAGAAGAAAGGAGGAAGCCACGCTTCTTTAGCAGCTGCTTGATGGAGCTGGAACATAACCGAAAGCAGAGGGAGGGGGAGATATACCCAGATGACAAGGAGAGTAGAGACATGATGCAAAAAGATAAGGAGGGAGTGGATTGGATGATGGGGAGCAGGGGGGATATGGCAGTCGGCTGCAGAGAAGGACCGGCTGTTGGCTGCAGAGAATAGCTGGTTGTTGGCTGCGGAGAGGAAATGGATGTCGGCTTGTTGGAGAGGATGGGAGACAGCGTCTACCTGGAAGAGATAGAATTTAAAAAAAAGGAAGTCTGCCAGAGTACAATCCTGGAGGTGGTGTGACATTGAGGAGATCAGCTGGGGGAGACGAACACTGACAAGTAAACTTTTCTTGAATCTTTTCTTTACAAAAAGATCAGGTCGGGCGAAAGCTACATTGTAAAAGAGAAAAACTGAAAGATACAACAAGCCCAGCTTCATTTAAAATACTTAAAGGGGAAGTCACCCTGTTTTTTTTGAGACACTCATATTTTAGAAGAAAAGACCAAACCTTATTTATGTTTACGCTGCTTGAGTTTATGTTTGATAGTAGAAGGTTATAAGAGATATAATACTTACCTCTACTGGAGAAGACATCAATTAGTCACTTGGGAAACAGGCTTCTGTCAATCCATCCAGCTCAGGAGATGCTGAGGTCTAAGAATCAAGATGTAAAAATTAGATAGATATGTAATAAAAGAATCTTAGCTCAAAGAACACCCTGTGAGTTTTCATTTTCTGTTTTAAAAGAAAAGTAAATACATAAAATAAATAAATATATCTTTTTATAAGAAAAGGTCAAAACCTCAATAGTATAGAGTGATGCTTTATTGCTCTGTGGTGTTTAAGTTACATCCTCCTGAACAAACTATTTTTACAACGAGACGTGGCAGGCGGGGGTCAGGGTCAGCACTGAAAGAAGGAAACGAGGAATAATCAGTTTATTTGGGACCTAATTTAGTCAATTGAGGTTAAATATTCCATGAGATGAGAATGAATACTCCACAAGTGACCATGGTTTATTTAGCCTGGAGAAGAGAAGACCAGAGGGGCATTAATAACAGCCTTCAAGTACCTGAATGGTGGTTACAAAGGATGGAGTTTGTTCTTAGTGGTGGCAGATGACAGAACAAGGAGAAATGGTCTCAAGTTGTGGCAAGGGAAGTTTAGGTTAGAAATAAGGAAAATTTTTCTCACAAGGAGAGTAGTGAAGCACTGGAACAGGCTTCCTAGAGAGGTTGTAGACTGTCCATCCTTGGAGGTTTTTAATGCCTGGCTAAACAAAGCCTTGGCTGGGATGATCTAGTAGGAGGTGGCCCTGCTTTGAGCATGTGGTTGGAATAGATAACTGCCTGAGGTCCCTGCCAATCCTAATTTTCTATGATTCTGATACTCTGATTCTATAACTCAGCAGTGAACTACAGCTTCTCCCACCCACTGCTGTCAAACATCATTTCAGCTGCTGCTCCTACCCGCTGCCCACTCTTGCAACCTCCAGAGTCAGGGCCTTGCAAAGAAGGTACAGGGGGAGGATAGACTACCCTAAGGCAGTCTTGGCCAGTTACACTTCTGGTGAAAAGTCAGTTTTTAATACTTGCTTTCTTTGGCTTTTGGAAAAGGGGTATGGAATAATAAGCAAGCTAGATTTCTTGTATGTAGTACAAGAGTTACCAAACAGCTGAGTGTTGGAAATAAATACATGAAAGGTCATGGTGAAGCAAATGTTGACAGGGACACTGATGTTTTCAAATTTCAGGTGTCTGTTAATATCTCAAGGACAACAGGCCTTGGAAGGGGCAAAAAGGGCAAGCTGGCAAAATGACATTATTTGAAAACAAAGCTGAGCGGGTTAATGCTGTATTGGAAAAGGAATTTGAAGCCAAAGCTTGGCAAAAAGTCATTGAATTGGAGAAAGAGGAGGGGGCTTATTTTGCTCAGGACCTTGTGTCCATATGTCCTGTGGCTGTAAATTCTCTACTCCCTTTGTATTTGTTATTATTGTCATAGCAAGAAAAGAGACTTAACTTCCGGGTTCTCTTCCCAGGGACCTGACTTTGTTTGCTGTGTCCCAGTGAGGGAGACAATCCTAGGAACACATAGTAAACCTGCAGGCAAGGAGAAGAAATAACCAAGAAGAGTCAAAGGCAGCATTGAAATGATGTAGCCTTGGTGGTCCAGGAAATAATGCAGTTGGTCCAAAAAAAGATGTCACCAGGAATGGATCCAGGCAGGTTGCAGTGGGTCCAGACACGCCCCCCCCCTCCCGCCGCCTTTGATTCCTGCTTAAAACCACCTGCCAGAGAGGGGCAGCAGCATTTCTATTAAGGAAGTGCTGGGAGAATCCATTGATTTCACAACTCATTGTCATCTTCTTGATTCCTCCTAATTTCACTCTACTCCACAGGTATGAAGAAACCCTCTGTCCTTTTTAACTGTTTTAATGTTCCACTATTCGAGCTATCTTTCTTCTGCAGTGTTGTTTCCTGTCAGCCATTCTTGGGAGCATCTCTTTATTATTTCATAACCCTCCAGGCTGTTTATAGCTCTAACTAAAAACCCTTAACTTGGGTGTGGTCATTGTCACGGGCGGGGTCCTACAGGAGGGCTGTGATCTAAGGCCCCCTTCCTCCGTGCCAAGTTGGCCCAAGGGTACCCTCTAATTCTCGCCCGCCACGTCTTTGATGTTTGAATAAGTTTGGGAGGCTGCCTTACGCCTTCTTGGTCACTTCTTGGTGTTGATTCAGACCCTGTGGTTTCCCAGACTCTTTGTGGGTCTCACTCTATGATGGGTGCTTCCTGGGCACCCTAGCCTTATGGGCTATGTGTGGCTCCTACCACCCCTTATACCATGCCCAAAGCCTCGCAGTTGGGATAGACGTTGTTCGGTCTCTCTGTCAACACTTACGCCCATCTCTCTGGGACTCCTCTGTACTGCTGCCCTCTCTCTGGGCCTTCTTGGTACTGCCGCCCGTCTCTCGGGCCTTCTCGGTACTGCCGCCCCCTCCTGGGGCTCTCCGTGCCCACTCTGGGCCTTCTCAAGAATGCTGCCCCCTTCTCTGGGGCCTTCCGCAGTGCTGCCCCCTTCTCTGGGGCCTTCCACCACACCCACACTGGGGCTTCTCAATAGCGCCCCCTCTCTGGAGCTGGCCACGCCCGCACTGGGGCTTCTCAATAGCACCCCCTCTCTGGGGCTGGGGTCTATGCACCCCGTACGCCGCGCCCTTACTGGCACTGGGGTCCCCACGCTACTGTGGGTCCCCTATGAGGCCTCCTCCAACCCGTAATAGCCTCACCCAAACCACCGGTGATACAACAACAAAGCAAAACACAAGACAGTTCTTACATCTTAGCTCCTCTCTGTCTGGCTGCTGGCAGGGAACTGCCTCTGGCCTCAGCTCCTGGGCTTTATAAGAGCCAGGCCATGCCCCTTACAGTCAGCTGACCTCCTGGTTGCCCTGGCAACCCACAGGTGGGCTCCTTATTCCCTCCTAGGGTTCTTTCCCCAGCAGTTTCCCCTCTCTAGGAGCAGGGCACCTCAGTGCTCTGTGACAGTCATATTCACTCCTGTGTAGAACTGACTGACACTGCAGTATTGGAGGCACTGTCAAGATGCTCAGCGTAACAGGGCCCTGACTGGAACCCTGTTACTTGAAGAAATTCTCCACAGCTGACTGTAATAATGGCCCAGTGGGGCAGGGCAGGGAGATGCCTCATGCCTGTGGTGAGCCAACGGGGCTCAGCATCAGGAGATATAAGGGGAACGAAAGCCCAGGAAAGATGCCTTTGGGCACCATGGAGAAGAGAGGAGCCACTTGAGACTCGAGAGAATGAGGATCCAGTGAGGGGATTCAGGATACCAGGCAAGCGTTTGACTGAGAGACCCTGGAATCCGGGGCCAACAACCCCCGTACTACTTACCAGGAACCCACTGGAGTTGCGGTGAGTCCAGGAGAAAGTGGAGCCACCACACAGGGCCAGGCCGCAATTCCACGCCAGGGTGTGGCTTGGGAATTTCAAAGCAAAGAGGGGTCACAAGACGAGACCCCAGATGGGACACTACCCAGCACTCCACAACTTGAAGGGAGAGGGGAGTTGGGCCTGAATTCTGTGGCCCCGATGGTGGGAAAGCTCCCGAGACCGCGCTAACATGGAGCGCAGTGAAAGAGACTGGGCAAATCCTGTAATGAGCCGCTAATGAGTTAATTGGCAGCGGTCAGCTGAGACGCGAGCAAGAGAGAAAAATCTTTTATTTTATTTTTTCTTTGTTATCCAGAGTGGGAAAGGACTGGAACTGAAAGCGGGGTTACCGTGAGTGACCCGTACAGAAAAGGGCAGGTGGGAACACCCCCAACCCCTTCCCCATAGGGATAGCCAACACAGAGCAGGATCCACTCCAGTGTGCGGATTGAGGGTGTAGCTGTTAGCCTGCGGAGCTTCAGCCGGCATTTACCTGAGAGATGGCACCACCAGGGACCCTCTTCTGAGCACAGGGGTGATCCCAGGGACAACCTGGATGAACTGCTGCCTCCCAGCCAGTTTCCTATAAAAGAAAGAAAAGAAAGAATAAAGCACCCAAAATCCTGTAATAGATTAAGTGTTCTCATTCTGCGGGTACTGATCAATGTGTCATCTCTTTCCTCCCCTTTTAAGAAGATAAAAGTCATGGCAGGCGAGAAACAGGGGAACAGGTGGTGTCCTGTGGACACGATAACAAAGTGGTGCATTGGCCGGGAACTGTGGACTACATAACTGAAGCCATGGACACGCAGGCTCCCACGGATTGGCAGCAGGCTTACAACCTAACGTTAAGACTCCTCCAGGGCCAGCACACCCAGCTGGAAGAGATGGTTAGGATGCTGGCTCAGGAGGCTGAAGCAAGAATTCAGCTGTTTGCATGCCAACAAGACCTGTGTGAAAAGATTGAGGCGCAACAGTCGTTAATGTCATGAGAGGGAGGAGGCTCAGGCCTGCCTCAGATGTTGGCTGAGGACGACGTCGAAGCCTATCTAGAGGCATTTGAGTGGGTGGCAACAGCCGCAAAATGGGACCTGGGAAGCTGAGCAGCCAAGCTAGTTCCCCTCCTGATCAGGCCAGCCCAGGCTGCCTACTGTGCCCTTAGCCAGGTGGAGGCATGGGATTATAACAAGGTGAAAGCCGCAGTTTTATATCGTCTGGAGATCTCACCAGAAACATACGGACACAAATTTCGGGCCTTGGAAGGGCCCTGAAGTGGGACGACCTCCTCGATTACTGGCACAGGCCCTCCAGGACTTAACTTAACAATGGTTATGGCCAGAAGCACACACCACTCAAGAAATAGTGGACATGATATTTTTGGAACAGTACTTGATGGACCTCACAGGCAGCTCTCAGACATGGGTAAGGTGTCACCAGCCAAAGACTATGGAGGAGGCGCTCCACCTAGCCGAAGATTATGCATCAGATGAAGGGGACAGGGAGACCCCCAAGAGGGACCGGGCCAGCAGCCCTGCACTCCCTTCACAACAGATCATTCCCACACCCCACAGATGAGGAGAAACCATGCGAAGGGAGGGGTGGGCAGGGGGCTACCAGGAAATGACCTGCTACCGCTGCGGAGAGAAGGGCCACGTGTCTTAGTTCTTCCCTAAGCTGCCCCGTGCTCCAACACTTGCGGCAAAGGCGCACAATGAAAAAATGGATTGCAGCTTCGGGTGGCACTGAGGCCTGGGCCAAAAGAGCAAGCCCATGGTGGAAGTTCACATAGGCAACACATTCATACCGGTGGTTGTGGATACCTGATGCTCCCAATCAATGGTATGTAAAGATCTGCTCCCCCCCATCTAGGGAGTCCCAGTAGCCCTGTATCCATGATATGTATGCATGGCACGGCCTAGACATACCCGTGGAAGAGGGTAAAACTCGGTACTGGGGCGCACAGAAGAGATCCCTGTAGGATTGGCTGAGACGTTACCTTGCCCCATGCTGTTGGGGATGGATTGGCCGCACCTGAAAGAGGTTATTTGCCAGTTGATTGCAGACACGCCCAGGGATGAAGAAAGGGTGTCTCAGCCGCCTGCGGAGGGTTCAGGATTGAGAGTATGGTCGGGGGGTAGAAAGGTAAGAAAGATTTATTGACTTAACAAAAACACGACTATGCGTAGTAACAAAACAAACAATGACAGACAAAAGCAATTTGCATTGGCAACTTATCGGCAGTCCCCTCTGATGTCTGATACACAGCAAGCTTCTCTTTCCACAAAGTTCAGCGAAGTCAGGCGTCCCTGAACGGCACTG
>NW_005842781.1:575618-577704 GCF_000455745.1 Alligator sinensis | reverse complement strand
TTAGCAGTACAAGCCTTGCATTCCTTTGATAAGGTAATTTTAACTATGCCACAGGGCCTTACTACTTCAAGGCTTTGCTAAATTTACTAGGCCTTACTTTATACAAGGCCTCACTACATCTTAAACTTGAATTAGGCTTTTAGCAACAACATATATCTTAATATCTGAACAAATACAGAAAAACACTTTGTTTAATTTTCATAGGGCCTTCAGCAATCACCTTTATCACACAAACATAATTTCAGCTGTCACAAAGGGAACCCCAGGCCCTTGGCTTCCAGGATTCGGAGGAAGACCTAGATAACCAGATTATAGGAGAAGGGGACTTTTGTCAGGAACAACATCAGGAACCCTTATTCAAGAATATATGGAGCTCCCAGCTTGCCGGACCAGAGGAAGATACCGGAGATATGCAGAGACCCCCCCCAAAAAGCGTGCTATGAGGTAAGGAGAGGCCTTCTCTACTGGGTAGAGGACCTGGAGGAGGGAGGAGAGAGAGCCCAGATCCTGGTGCCCTGGAAATATTGGGAGGGCTTGCTGTGGATCGCCCATACCCTACCCATGGGAGGGCACCTGGGGAGAGACAAAACGGAGGCCAGGCTAAAACACAAGGTCTTCTGGCCTGGCATATACAAGATGATGGAGAAGTTTTGCATGGAGTGCCTGGAATGCCAAAAAATGGGGGGCGGGTAAGGCCAACAAGCGTCCCCCTGATACCAGTGCCCCTGATTGAATGACCATTTGACCGAATTGCTCTGGACATAGCCAGACCCTTCCCACGTAGTAGGACGGGGTACCAATTCAACCTCGTGATCATTGACTATGCCACTCGGTTCCCTGACACAGTACCATTGAGGTCCATGATGGCCCCAGCCATAGTGACGGCACTACTAAGATGGATCACCTGGGTGGGGATACCCTGGGAAATCTTGACGGACCAGGGAAAGCATTTCGTGTCAAAGATTTTAAAGGGGGTCTGTCAGGTGCTGAAAATTAAACAACTGCACATGTCAGTTTACCATCCCCAAACTGATGGTTTGGTGGAGCGGTTTAACCACAACTTCAAAGGAATGATCAGGGCATGCATACAGGGAGACCCTCGGGAGTGGGACGCCATGCTACCCCCACTGCTATTCATGATAAGAGAGGTCCCCCAGGCCTCAACCGGCTATGCCCCATTTGAATTAATTTATGGGCACAGCCCTCGAGGCCTATTAGATCTAATATGTGAGGAGTGGACACAGGCCGGGACTGACCCATCTCAAGCACGGGTAGTGGGGGAGTTCCAAGAGCAGCTGCAGAGGGCCCAAGAAATAGCACAAAGAAACCTTAGGCAATGCCAAGAGAGACAGAAACAACAGTACGACTCCTGATCCACCAGAAGAGAGCTTCAGGTAGGGGACTCGGTAGTGGTGTTGCTTCCCAACAATACCCACAAGCTCATGGCCCAGTGGCAAGGGCCCTTTTGTGTGATGCGATGCATGGGGCCCATAAGCTTTGAGGTCTTATGAATGACACTGACACAGAGAAACCAATATATCACATCAACTTGCTACAAAAATGGCAGCAGGGAGATGGGTGGCTGATGAAGCCAGTAAATGAGATTGAGGAAGAGAATGGGACCACCATCCAGGACCTGATGGAAACTCAAGGGGAACCCAGAATAGATGATCAATTAAACCCAAGCAGTCAAACTGAAATAAGAATGCTGATTGCCGAATTTCATGATGTATTCATAGATTTCATAGATTTCATAGACATTAGGGCTGGAAGGGACCTCGAAAGATCATGGAGTCCAGCCCCCTGCCCAAAGGGCAGGAAGTTAGCTGGGGTCACAGGATCCCAGCAAGATAAGCATCCAGTTTCATCTTGAAGGTGTTCAATGAAGGCGCTTGAACCACCTCCGGTGGCAGGCTGTTCCAGACCTCGGGGGCTCGGACAGTAAAGAAATTCTTCTTTATGTCCAGCCTGAAATGATCTTGTAGTAGTTTGTGACCATTCGACCTCGTCATCCCTTGGGGCGCTCTGGTGAACAAACGTTCCCCCAGATACTGGTGGTCACCCCTGATAAACTTGTAGGTGGCCA
>NW_005842781.1:573498-575270 GCF_000455745.1 Alligator sinensis | reverse complement strand
TTGAACACCATCCGATTCTCGTCCGCCCACTTGCTGAGCCTGTCCAGGTCAGCCTGGATAACCTGCCTGTCTTCTGGTGTGGATGCTTTGCCCCAGAGGTTGGTGTCATCGGCGAACTTGGCCAGTTCTGATCGCTTCTGACTCCAGTGTCCACATCATTAATGAAGATGTTGAACAGTATGGGTCCAAGGACAGAGCCTTGGGGGACCCCACTGGTCACAGGACACCACGATGAGTGACTTCCATCGATTACTACCCTCTGGGTCCGACCCCGGAGCCAATTTTCCAGCCAGTGAATCGTGGAGGACCCAAGGCGACA
This sequence comes from Alligator sinensis, assembly GCF_000455745.1. Taxonomy (NCBI): domain Eukaryota; kingdom Metazoa; phylum Chordata; order Crocodylia; family Alligatoridae; genus Alligator; species Alligator sinensis. The sequence goes on along the minus strand of NW_005842781.1, from coordinate 574,951 downwards.
ATTGGCCAGTTTCTCCAAGAGGCAATCATGGGACACCAGATCGAAGGCTTTTTTGAAGTCAAGATATGTGACATCAATCTCTTCTCCCTTGTCCAGGTGATAGGTCACCTGGTCGTAGAAGGAAATGAGATTGGTCAAGCAAGACCTACCCGCAACAAACCCATGCTGGCTGTCCCTTAAGATGTTGGTGTTGGCCAGTCCATTAAGGATGGCCTCTTTAATAAACTTTTCTAAGATCTTCCCCGGGATAGAAGTCAGGCTAATGGGCCTATAGTTAGCCGGATCCACTTTCCTCCCTTTCTTGAAGATAGGCACCACATTGGCCTTCTTCCAGTCTTCGGGCACTACACCAGAGCGCCAAGAGTTTTCAGAGAAGTACCGAGGGAAGCTAGGGGAGTCCACCACCATATCGTGACCCTGCTGGGACGAGTAATTAGGGATCATTGGAGGAGGCTACCACGCCACCTGTGGCCAGCTGTCAAGCAAGAAATTAAGCAGATGAAGAGATGGGGGATTATCGAAGAATCTAAAAGCCCCTGGAGGAGCCCCATAGTATTAGAGCCAAAGCAGAATGGGTTGATCCGTTTATGCATTGATTACCAGAAACAATGAAATTGCCATGTTCAATGCCTTCCTGATGCCCCAGAATGACAACATGTTAGAGAAAGTGGGACACTCTTGATTCTTATATCCACCCTGGATCTCACCAAAGGGTAAGGGCAGATCCCGATGTCTGAGGAAGACAAAGAGAAAATGGCCTTTGGGACCCCGTGGGGCCTCTTCCAATTTAAAAGGATGCTATTTGGGCTACATGGGGCAGCCGCCTCCTTCCAACGGTTAAAGGAGCGTACACTGGCCCCACACCAGGACTACACGGTGGCCTACATAGATGATATTATTTTTTCACCTGATTGGGAAACCCATCGTTGACACCTGCGGCAGGTATTAGGGAGCCTCAGGTGGGTGGGGCTCACTGTGAATCCCAAAAAATGCACCCTAGGAAAGAGGGAGATGTAGTACCTGGGATTCTTAGTAGGCCAGGGGGTCATAAAACCAGTGACTGACAAAGTGGCTGCCATGAGACAACACCCCTTGCTGGGGACGTTGAAGCAGCTCTGGTTCTTCCTAGGGTTCACCAACTACTACTGGTGGTTTATCCCCAAGTTCTCAGAAAAAGCAGCACCGCTGATGGAGTTTATGAAGAGGCAGTGTGACTCAGTCCCGTGGGATCCAAGAACCCTCCAGGCCTTCGACCAGCTAAGAGAAGCCTTATGCCAATGTCCAGTTCTGTATACACCTGATTTCTGAAAAACTTTCTTCTTACAAACAGACGCCTCAGCAGTAGCCCTGGGGGCGATACTGTTCCAAAAACAGCAGGGAGTGGAAAGACCGGTGGCCTTTTCCAGTAGAAAACTCAATCCAACAGAGACCTGTTATTTCACAATAGAACAGG
>NW_005842781.1:556283-573467 GCF_000455745.1 Alligator sinensis | reverse complement strand
AATGCCTAGCTATATGATGGGGCATAGAACTTTTCTTGTATACAAGAAATATAATACAATATATTATATTTCAATATAAGATAAGATAATACAAGCTTTTCTTGTATTATCTGTTGGGTAGGGAATTTATGCTCATTATAGACCATGCCCCCCTACGATGGTTACAGACAGCTAGGTTAAACAACACCAGACGCATGAGATGGTCTCTGGTCTTACAACCATTTTGTTTTTCAGTAGAACACCATGTGGGCTGAAGAAACTGGAACGTAGATTTCCTATCCTGCCCCAGAGACGACCGCAACAAAAACACATAACCCCATCTCCACACCGAACTGACCAACCACACTCCCAAGGGAAGGGAAACCAAGAAACCAGAGGGGGCGGTGTGTAACAGGGCCCCGACTGGAACCCTGTTACTTGAAAAAATCCCCCGCAGCTGACTGTAATAATGCCCCGGTGAGGCAGGGTGGGGAGATGCCTCATGCCTGTGGTGAGCCAATGGGGTTCAGCATTGGGAGATATAAGGGGAATGAAAGCCTGGGAAAGATGCTTTTGGGCACCATGGAGAAGAGAGGAGCCACTTGAGACTCGAGAGAATGAGGATCCAGGGAAGGGATTCAGGATACCAGGCAAGCGTTTGACTGAGGGACCCTGGAATCCAGGGCCGACAACCCCCGTACTACTTACCAGGAACCCACTGGAGTTGCGGTGAGTCCGGTAGAAAGTGGAGCCGCCACGCAGGGCTGGGCTGCAATTCCGCGCCAGGGTGTGGCTTGGGAATTTCAAAGCAAAGAGGGGTCACAAGACTAGGCCGCAGATGGGACACTACCCAGCACTCCACAACTTGAAGGGAGAGGGGAGTCGGGCCTGAATTCTGTGGCCCCATTGGTGGGGAGGCTCCCGGGACTGGGCTAACATGGAGTGCAGCGAAAGAGACTGGGCGACGCCTGTAACAAGCTGCTAATGAGTTAATTGGCAGCAGGCGGCTGAGACATGGGCGAGAGAGAAAAATCTTTTATTTTATTTTTACTGTGTTATTTGGAGTGAGAAAGGACTGGAACTGAAAGGGGGGTTACCGTGAGTGACCCATACAGAAAGGGGCAGGCGTGAAACCTCCCCCCACATAGGGACAGGCGACAGAGGAGGAACCACTCCGGTGTGCGGATTGCGGGCACAGCTGTTAGGCTGCGGAGCTTCAGCTGGCATTTACCTGTGAGATGGCACTGCCAGGGACCCTCCTCTGAGTACAGGGGTGATCCGAGGAACAACCTGGATGAACTGCTGCCTCCCAGCCAGTCTCCTGTAAAAGAAAAGAAAGAATAAAGCACACAAAATCCTGTAATAGATTAAGTGTTATCATTCCACAGGTACTGATCAATGTGTCATCTCTTTCCTCCCCTTTTAACAAGGTCAAAGTCATGGCAGGAGAGAACCAGGGGAACAGGCGGTGTCTCATGGACATGATAATGCTCAAGAAGGCTAGATTTTGTTTTATGATTCTTGGGGGTTTTCAAAACCTGTCTAGACAGAGCTTTGGCTGGGATGATCTAGTTGGGGCTGGTACTGCTTTGAGGAGGGGTTAGGACTAGATGTGACCTCCTGAGGTCCCTTCTAACTCTTTCTATGAGTCTATGAATAAGAGACATACATTTAACTGTAATGAGTATGAGGCTAATGACACAAGATCTTTGGACTACTTTGAGTATTTTTAACTAGTTGATTGTGTTTCTTTATACACTTTATACATAATCTAGGAAATTATTGACAGGATTATATATAATCTAGTGCACATTCCAGTTGTTATATTTGTTTTTGCTTTGATCTTAAACTGAATACTATAGTGCTGGCCCCCTAGCATACTAGTAAAGCATCCAGTCATAAAGCATCACTCTTACCCCTACTTCTCCCCTCAACCCGCTCAGGGCTCCATCCAATGCTTCCTGGCCAGGGCCCAGGAGGTGGCTGTAACAGCTGCAGCCAGCCACAGGTGGTGAAGAGCAGGGGAAGAGTCTCCCTCTGGGGCTAGCATTCTTCCATAGAGCCCCTCCCCCCCCTCCAGCCTTGCGGAGACGGTGGGGAGGAGTAGTCCCCCTCCATCACCCCAAAGAGACCCCCTTCCCCACCCTGGGGGGAGAAGGAGGAGGGGGAAGAGTCCCCCCTAGTGCAGAATAGAGTTCCCCCCCAGCCTGCCCAGCAGGACAACCTTCCTGGCATGGTGCCATTAAGGTGAAGAGGGCAGGAAGAAGGGTTAATTCCTTTTTCCATTTCTTCAGGTCCCTTCTGCCCTGCAGCCAGGGTCTGCCAGCCCCAGGGGTCACCGCCACAGCCCCCTCACCTATGCTCCCTGGCTGACAGGGGCAGGGATGATACAAATGGCCTCAATGCATCTGTTCCTCTGAAGGTGCTTCCATCTCAGTGGAGGCTCCTGAAATCCCCTGAGTGACCACAAAGCATTGAAGGAGGGTCGCTGTAGATGACATCTTGGCTGAACTGTAATTTCAGGGCTTTATGGACTGGTGGGAGCAGCAGCAGCAGGAACAAGAGCAGGATTCTGTTGAGAACCCTTGCATTCCCCTCTTGGGTTCTTACCTCTGTCCACCAGTGTGCCTCCCAGAAAATGGCCCTCATAGCCATGCAGCAGGGCATCCAGAGGTGCATAGCCCTGCCCCAGGCCTATTTGATATTTTACCTACAGGCCCCTATGAGCTTTATTCCTTTCCTAGTGTTTTGGCAAAGAGGACAAATGCCATGTTTGCTTACATAATTAGAAGACTAGCAAATAGTCCTAAGAAGGGGCAACAAGGATGATGAATGGTATGAAAGGGCTTTCATATGAGGAGAGAATAAAGAAGCCTGGTCTATTCAGTTTAGAAAAGAGATGTTTGATGGGGGACACTAGAAGGGTCTACAAGATACTAAATGGTGAAGGGAAAGTCAGTAGGGATTTATTATTGACTGTCTCTCACAGGACAAGTACCAGGGGCCACACAATGAACAGACTACCCAGAAAGGATGTGGAATCTCCATCCTTGGATGTTGTTATAACCTCCTGAAGTCCCTTTCAATATTAATGTTCTATGATTCAATGATCCTGAAGGTATTTTGGCCCTCAACAGAGGCATGTTGATTGTTGGAGAGAACCGCAGGTGGGTAGAAGTAGCTTTTATTTTGTACAGAGTTGCTATAAAATTTGCATTTCCCCCCATCCTTGGCTATTATTATAGAGTTTAATGAAAGTCCAGTGATTGCAGTCCATGTTTGTATGGAGTTGGCTTATGACTCATTTGGTATTCTTTGCTTTATTAGCATTGTTAGATTTTGGGGTCACAAGTTAGTTTTTCTGTTAAACCCTGCTCCTATTCCTAATCAGAGAGAGGCAGATCGCTTTGTGAGTCTGAAGTCAGTCAGAAGGCAGGGTTCAGATGCAACATTATAGACTGACTAAATAAGCTCCATATAGCAGGAACAAGCTTTTGTGAACCCAAGTTCACATCATCAGATGCTGTGAAAGGACTTGCGGAAAGCATAGTATCAGGAGGAGAGAGAAATTAGAATTCAAAAGACAGGAGAGAGAAAGAGAGAAATAGGGATAAGAAGGGCAGTGTTTGGAGAGAAAAGCAAAAGAGCAGTAAACCTATGGGATCAAAGGGGGCCACAAAAGATAATCTAATTAATTAATTAATTAATTGCTGTCTAAGTAATAAGATAAGAACCCTTAATCCATGTTTAAACCATACTTAACAGACTCCAGTTTGGGGATGATTTCTTATTCCACTGTTTCCTTTTCACACTGGTTTTTAACATATTTCTGCCTGAGAATACCCATCCCAAGGTCAGACAGACCGTTCAGGGATGTTAGTGTGTTCCACTATAGGAGTTTGTGTCTTTCTGCAGCTGAAGTTAGATTTTTGTTTGTTCATTCTTAAAATTCACATTGGTGGAGTGCTAGGTGAATTTTTGCAGGTGAATGTTGCATGCCTTATCACTAGGTCTGGTGATGATATGGTCTGTACAGATGTGGGGACAGAGCAGGCATTTGGGTACTATTCCTAGTGGCTACTTGAAGCCTGTTCTTAATTGCCAGTTCACCTATAAGAGAAAGGTGTGACCTTGCCAAAAGCTCCCAAAAGAAGCAATGCACATAAAGGGCAGAATTCCTCTTTGCCTGCTCTGTGAGAGTTTCATAGATTCATAGATTGTTAGGGGCTGGACGAGACCTTGTAGATCATTAGGTCCAGTCCCCCTGTACTAGGCAGGAAAAGACAACTGGGGTCAAGTGACCCCAGCGAGGTGACTGTCCCGTTTCCTTTAGAAGATTTCCAGGAGAAGGTGATTGCATCACCCTGGGGGAAGCTTGTTCCAGAGTCTGGACACGCTGACTGGGAAGGAGTTTTTCCTGGAATTGAGCCTGAAACAGCCTTCCAGGAGTTTGTATCCATTGCTCCTGGTCTTCCCCAGGGCTGCCCTGGTGAACAGCTGTTCACTGAGTTCTTGATGTACTCCCCTGATGTAGTGGTATGTCACTACCAAGACCTCCTTAGCTTTCTCTTCTTTGGGCTGAAGAGGCCCAAGTCCCTCAGCCTCTCCTTGTTTGGCTTGTCTTGCTTCATAGAAGAGAAGGTCTGCTACAATGTGAAGGAGACCATACAAGTGATGATCTATAAGGCACACATGAAGATTCCCCAGGCAGTCCTACAGCTTCAGGTGGGTGGAAAACCCACCTGATGGGATGCACCCAGAGAGTGGTGGTAGATTGGTTGGTTTCTACCTGGAGAGATGTGGGCAGTGGTGTCCCTCAAGACTCTGTCCTTGGACCAGTACTGTTCAATATCTTCATCAGGGAACTGGATGAGGGTGTTGAAAGCACTCTGTCCAAATTCACAGATGACACCAAACTATAGGCTATAATAAACACACGAGAGGGCAGCGAACAAATTCAGGTGGATTTGGATAGACTGGGGAAGTGGGTGGATCAAAATAGGATGCAATTTAATAAAGATAAGTGCAAAGTGCTGCACTTGGGAAGAAGGAATCACCAATACACCTATAGACTGGGAAGTACCATTCTAAGTAGCACAGCAGTGGAAAAGGATCTCAGAATCATAGTCAATGTAAAAATGAACATGAGTCGCCAATGTGATGAGGTAATAAATAAGACTAACCGCACTGTTTCTTGCATTAGTAGGTGCATCACAAGCAGGTCTAGGGAGGTGCTACTTCCCCTCCATGTGACATTGGTAAGGCTGCATCTGTGGTACTGCATCCAGTTTTGAGTGCTGCACTTCAAGAGGGAAGGATGTCGATAACCTGGAGAGGGTTCAGAGGAGAGCTACTCATATGGTTGAGGGCCTGCATGTAAGATGGTTGAGGGCCTCAGGTAAGATCCTATGAAGACAGATTGAGGGACCTGAATGTCTTCAGCCTCCACAAGAGAAGGCTGAGAGGTGATCTTGTGGCTGTCTACAAACTCATCAGGGGGGCCAGCAGGGAATAGAGGATACTCTGTTTACCAGGGCGCCCATCAGGGTTACTAGAAATAATGGCCACAAACTGAAGGAGAATAGATTGAGATTGGACAACAGGAAGAAATTCTTTATGGTGAGGGTTGCCAAACTATGGAATGGGCTTCCAAGCGAGGTGGTGCTTTTCCTTACTTTGGAGGTGTTCAAAAGGAGATTAGGCAAGCACCTGGCTGGGGTTACTTGACTGCAGCACCCTTTCCTGCTCAGAGTGCAGGGGGTCAGACTCAATGATCTAATAGGTTCCTTTTGGCCCTAGAAATCTATAAAATCTATGGAATCCGTGTTCACATGGGTGACTCTTCTCTGGACCCTCTCAAGTTTTTCCACGTCTTTGTTGAAGTGTAGTGCTCAGAACTGGACACAGTACTCCAGCTGTGGTCTCACCAGTGCGGAGTACAGTGGGAGTATCACTTCCTTAGTTTTGCATGAGATGCAATGGTTAACGCATGCCAGCATGTTGTTTGCCTTGCTGGCCACAGCATTGCACTGCCGGCTCATGTTCATGTGAATGTTGATCACAACCCCTAGGTCCCTTTCAGCAGTGGTGCAAGTCAAATTGTCGCCACAGAGCCTGTAGGTATGTTGGGGATTGTTTGCCCCCAGATAGAGCACCTTACACTTTTGAGTGTTGAACTTAATCTGGTTCTAGTCCGCCCAACTCTCCAGCCCGTCTAGGTCCACCTGTATCTGCAAACTGTCATCTGGCATAGCCACGCTCCCCCATAACTTGGTGTTACCCGCAAACTTAGCCAGCGAGCTTTTCACCCCCACATTGAAATAATTGATAAAGATGTTGAAAAGCACTGGTCCACTGAGGGTGGACCCCTAAGGGACACCATTGTTGCACTTAAACATTATCTAAGGCCTGGCCATATCTTATTTTGCCTGCCACAGGCACAAGAACCAAGTCATCAAGAAACAAGGAGTTGTAACAACAGGTAAACTAGAAATCAAGTAGACCGACAGCAGAATGAGAAGGCCTGGGCATGAAGCCAGACAACCTGAAGAGAGGAAGTCTGAGTTGTGAGATTCAGGGGCAGAAGGAAGGAAAGGCTCAGGAAGAATGGGAACAAGTGTCTCCAGTCAGAGCCAGGCTTCCTCTGACCTCAGATACCTTCCTCACGTGATATCAAGGAAGAGTGAGTTACAGGACATACGTGTGCAGAAGGGCTTTCTCAAGTTAGTTAATAGGAAGCACTAAGACCAGTAGAGGGCTTCTGCTGCTTTCTTTCAACTCAGGATCCAGAGTGCTGGGACTTCTAGTCTAACCCCCTGCCCAGCGCAGGACCATCTGCAACTAGATCATCCCAGCCAAAGCTTTGTCTACCTGGGTCTTCAAAACCTCCAAGAGTGGAGAGTCCACCATTTCTCTGGGTAACCTGTTCTAGTGCTTGCTACCCTCCTCATGAGAAAGTTCTTCCTAATATCTACCCTAAACTTCCCTTGCTGCAACTTGAGCCCATTGCTCCTTGTTTTGTCATCTGCCACCACAGAGAACAGTCCAACTGTGTCCTCTCTGGAACCACCCTGCAGGTAGCTGAAGGTTGCTATTAAGTCCCCTTTCAGTCTTCTCTTCTCCAAACTGACTAAACCCAGTTCCCTAAGCCTTTCCTCAGAAGTCATGTGCCCCAGCCTCCTAATCATTTTCACTGCCCTCCACTTGATCCTGTCCAATTTGTCTACATCCTTTTTGTAGCCAGGGGGGCAAAATTGGACGCAGGACTAAAGATTTGGCCTCACTAGTGCCAAGTAGAGGGGAGGAATCACTTCCCTCAATATGCTGACAACGTTCCTGCTAATACATGCCAGTATGCCTTTAGCCTTCTTGGCAACATGGTCACACTGCCAGCTCATATTCAGCTTATTGTCCACTGTAACCCCCAGGTCCTTTTCTGCAGAGTTGCTGCTTATCCTGTCAGTCCCAGGCCTGTACGGGTGCCTGGGACTGTTCAGTCCTAAGTGCAGGACTGTGCACTTTTCCTTTTTGGACCTCATTAAATTTTTTTTGGTCCAATCCTGCAATTTGTCCTCCTCTCCAAAAAAGGCATCCATTGTTGTGGTTCCTGGCTTTTGTGTACTAGTGTACCAGTTACAGCAGTCAGCTGGAGGTACAAGACTTGAGTTGAAGACCCTTTTTGGCCTGAGTGATTTTAAATTCTCATCTCTCACTGCCCAAGGACTCCCCCTTCCAGTTGAGTGATATCAACAGGTTCCAATGTCACAGTCCTTCTTGCTTGGTCTTGGCCTTGCTCCAGTTCTATGGCTCTCTGTTCAATGATCCAGCTTCAGCAGAAGGGGTGGGAGATGTCCATCCCTTCCTCACATGCCCACCCTTATTCTGTACCCTGATAGCCTAGGCACTCTCTTGGGAGGTAAGAGATGAAAATGTTAAAGGTGCTCAGGAGTTAAAGAATGGCAGATGGGGAATTCACTCAGCTGAAAGGGGAATTCTTAATCTCACACACTGGACCACATCTCCTACTTTCCCCACATAAAATCATCTGTGGAATACCACACTGTGGTTTCAAGTGAAGCAATTCAGGAGCTACCAGAGTGGATGGAACCATGCTCAGTGCAGCTCCAGTCTCCTAACTCTGACCTCAATAGGTTTTGTAAATATGGGTGTGAATTCCTATGAATAGCAAATATAGCAGATATCTATGGAAGAAGCTGTTAATCCCTGTTTGATGTCACAGAGCAGTGCTCTTTGGCCAGGTTCTCAGAGCTGGAGTAGGCTAAGAAGGCAAGTGTGTTCCTCCAGGTGGATGTACTGGATACATCTACATGAGATACTACGTAGCTTTGGCAGGTGTGAACCGTGACACCAACACTACTGCCCAGTAGCACTGGAAATGACCAGTGCAGCACCAGGACTGCACAGTAACAGTAGTTACTGCACAGTCATTTAGTATTTGTTTAAGCAAGTACTAAATGACTTCTCAGTAACAACCACACAGTCTGGTGCACATATAGGTGCTGCCACCATCTAGGACTGGAGTAGGCAGAAAAATACAGTTGTGAAAAAGGTTCAACTAGCAGGACTTAGGTTCTATGCAGATAGTTAGAATCTGCACCACCTCTAAGAAGTTCTGGGGACCTCGAGTAGCCATTGGGCAAGTGTCAGGTACAGTAGTCATGAGCGAAGCAATGGAGCGGGACTCTAGAGAGAGAAGGGAGCTAGGGATCCAGCAAACAGATTTAATCTAAATCTCTCCCAACCATACAGTTGGTCTAATATGAGGTATCCCCCTTCCCTCTCCTGGACCATCAAGGCTACAGTACAACTCCAACATTTCCACAGTTACTATTACTGTTTTTATTATGTTTCTCAAAGGATGGCTACCACTCGCATAAATAAGAAAATAACCTTCAGGGATCAAGACTTACCAGACTGTTGTGCATATTCCAGCTTGGAACCTGGGAAATGTGAGGCAGAAAGAACTAAAATGATTGTACAAGAATGCAAGAAGTTGAGGTAATAAAGCAGAGGAACTGGAACTCTTGGAGTAAGACACAAGACTAAACATGATAGGATGAACAGAGAAGTGGTTAAAGAGTAGCTATGACTGCAACAGAAATATTGAAGAGTATAGATTGTTTAGGAAGGACAGAAATTTTAAAAAATCTGATAAAAGGATCCTAAGGTGATCATGTTGGGAGTTTGTTATAAATCCCCAGGTTCAGCCTTAGAAATAGATAGGAAGTTCTATAAGTTTTGGGAAGACTTCAGTAATAGTGGAAATTGTGTAATTATGGGCAATTTCAGTTTCCGTGCTAAATATCGGTCACAATGGGACACTGACATTTTTGGATAAGTTATCTAAATTCTGTTGTCAAGGAATACAGGACCAAAGTGAGAATGGACAAAAGCTTGGTTGAGTTTGCACTTTCAAAGAGTATTAAAACAAATAACAACAGATTCTTTGGTCATTTAAATAAAGAGAGACCCAGGAGAGAAGTGAGAAGATTGGATAGAGATCAAAGAGAACATGAGTATAGCCTAAAAACTGAACAAAGAATTTTCCTCAGACTTCAGTAAGGGTGAGGGTATAACTGAAGACACTGGTGGGATAGTACCAATGTCAAGAAGGACATGATTATTGAAAACACTATTAGCAAGAAATAATGCATATTAGAAAGAACTTTCTAACTCCATTTACAACTCAGCACTGGAACATATTATCTTAGAGGATATGGAGTCTCCTTCATTGGAAGTGCTCATGTAATGATTAAGGAACCAATTGTTTGGCCATTTTCTGGCAAAATCTAGGGTGATGGACAGTTTTTAATGAGGCCCATGTGTGAGGGAAGCAATGTATCACCATCAGAATTTGTTCTTAATGACATGGGCAATAATGATAAAAACTTGCTAACAGAATTAAAATTTGGTCTGAGAATTAGGCTCTTTCTAGCATGGTTCAGCATTGAGGAACAGGGTGAGGTCAGTAACTTGGAAGCCCTGGATTCAGGGTTTTGCTTTGTGCTCCTTGGAAAGCCTTGACAAAGTTCCTTCATCAGTCTCTACTTCTGTTCCTGCCTCCACACCTCTTGTCTGTGATGTGGCATGTTTGCTATTCAGTTCTTTGGAACACACGAGTGACAGATAGACACAATCCTCATTATATCAACAGGACTGTACAGGGTTAACAAGAGCCTGGGAAGAGTCTGCTGTTTTTCACTATGCTGTGCCTGGCTTCCTGTGATCAGAGACCTGAGGAAGAACTTCTTACATTTGAAAGCTTGTCTAACTATCCCCACTGCATAGTTTGTCCAATAAAAGATACCACCGTAGGAAATTCTTGCCTCTCTCATCATTTCTGGACCAACTTGGTTACAATATCATTTATCCTACCATATATTACATGGTCATGTAATATACCTGTAGCAGGACGCTAAGGTGCCTGCTACTACGAGAGCCAGGAAGGCTTGTCAGGTGCCGGTTGCTAAGGCAACAAAAGGGGGCTAATGGGTTACACCTGCCTAGCCGGCTGAAAGAAGGGGCAGGGCCTGGCCTATATAAACCACAGGGAGGAGGCCAGGTGTGGGGGGGTTCCCTACTACCAGCTGAGCTGAGCTGTGAACTGAGCTGAGCTGGTCAGGTCAGGTCAGGTCAGGTCAGGTCACCACCGGGTGACAGAGAACCCTGGTAGGCCTGAGCACAGTTTAACTGGAAGCTTATGTTTGCTTTGTAGCCCAGGGGCTTGTGTTTATGTTGCAGGTTGTTTATCACCGGTGGTTTGGGAGAGGCTATAAGGGGATGGAGGAGGCCTCATAGGGGACTCACGGTACAGTAAGGACCCCGGCCCCAGTGTGGGCGTGGAGAGCCCCAGTGAGAGGGGCAGCAGTATGGAGAAGGCCCTAATGAGAAGGGTGGCATACAGAGAAGGCCCCTAAGGCTTAGAGATACAGAACACCTGGAGCAGGAGAACTGTGGCCAAGTGGAAGAGAGGTAGCCTCCCTATAAAAACACACAGATATCATCAAAGTTGTGGCGGGCGAGAATAGGAGGGTGCAAGTCCAAAGCTTGGCACAGTAGAGGAGGCGACAGGGGCTAGCATGGCGACCCCGCCGTCCCTCCTGTTACAATACCACTTACGGTATATACCAATTGTGGTAATATACCATGGTCCCTCCATGGTAATATACTAACCATGGAGGGAGGAGGGAGTTCTCCTCCCCCACCCCTTTCCCCTTCCCTTTCTTCCAGGGAAGTTCTTTCTTTCCAAGAAGGAAAATCTTAGGGGAACTGAGAAATTGGAGAATACATGGTTTTGCTAGTAAATTTTTCAGTCATATAACGCTTTTCTGCTGTGCAAGCACAGAATCATATCTTGTCTTTGCTGAACCTCCCATCACAGTGTCTGCTACTTGCCTAAGTCTTTTGGATTCACAGGGTGCATCTATATGAGCATTTGATGTGGGAGCAGTTTTTTCATAAGTAAAATACTTGTGAGCAAATACTCCCAAGCAGGCATCTACATTTGCAGGGAAATGGGAACAGATTTGCTGCTAATGGCAGCAAACGGCTCCCACTTCCTGGGGCCCTGCAATGGCTCCCTTCCACCATGAGAGGGAGCTCTGGGATTCCCCCTGGGGGCTGGAAGGGAGCACCAGGCTAGGAGACAGCTGTCACCTGGCTGGGGCTGGACCCTGCCCTGGAAGCTAGGAGCTTCTGGCCCTGGTTCCCTGATTCATGCATGGGGCTGAGACCTGCCCTGACTCGGATAGTTCGCAGCCCCCATTCTGCAATTGTGGGGCTGAGGCTGGGGAGCCTGTCCCCTGCTAAGCTCCATGAGTGTACAGCTGGGTGGCAAACAGGCTGGAGAGCTTGTTTTCCACTCAGCTCCTTGAGTACAAAACTGGGTGCATTGAGATCCTTTCAAGGGTGCTGTGGGGTGCCACGCAATGTTAGTACCATTTAGTGTTCAAACACAATTCACAAGATAAACCTGGAGATCTCAATAGGAATCCATAGTTTTAAAAGCATTCTGTCCTGTTGTGGTCTTCTGAGTTTTTGTAATAGAAGAACTAGTCTATGATTTTCTTGTAGTAAAAAAAATGAGTGAAAACTGTGAACTGGCCTTTTCTGATAGTGCCTTTAGTTTAAAAAGATTGAGAACCATGTGGTTCTCCCTAGGACCCACAGAGGAAGGAGTCTCTGCACTCGCTAGGAAGTGGGATTCCACCTTGAGTGACCACCTCACCCAGCGGGGATTCCAAACCCCATCTCTAGAGAGAGGGCCTGCACCCACCATTCCTTCAGTGTGAGACCCTCTTCCCCAGGGACACCTCTGTCATTCCCAGGGCTGCATGCAAGATCCATAAAGTGTCCAGCATGCCAGCAGGTTGGGATCCCAGAGCATCCAGGAGTCACATTCCAGGATCCTGGGTTGCAGGCATGCCAGGTACTTTATCCCTCTGCACATGTCCAACCTAAATATTCCCTCTATTGGTCATAAACTAATAGAGGGAATATTTAGGCTGGACATAAGGAAGAACTTCTCAGTAAGGGTAACTAGAACCTGGAACACACTCCTGGCAGAGGTGGTGTAGTCTTCATCCTTGGAGGTGTTCAAGAGGAGGCTGGATAAGCACCTCGTTGAGCTAGTTTGATCTCATTACCCTTCTGCCTATGGCAGGGGACCAGACTTGATGATCTTACAGGTTGCTTCTGGTCCATTGACTCTATGACTCTACATGGGGAAAGCAAAGTTCACAGGAATTTGGGGCTTTGCCCTTTGCCATTAGCTTCCAATTAGAGATATCTTGCCCCAATGTTCAGTTCTGCTACACTAAAGATATCATCCCAGTCTTACGCAGACTTCAGGGGCTCTCTGGGGAGAGTACTCATTGCTAAGGTGTTTTAGATGAAGAGATGAAGAGCTTTTTCATCTGGATAGTTCTGTAGCTCTGAAGGTACCTATAGAGTTAGGGCCATGTTGCACATTACCTCAAGGACATATTAACTCCCTTTCAAATGCCAACATCCACACAGTCAAGCAGTAACAAATGTGTTAAGTGTGAGTGCACTTGAAGAGCTGTGTCAGGGTGCTTTTTAAGCCTGCCCTAGAAGCACTAAGTGTTGCCTGCAGCCAAGGCTGGGACTCTGGTTGGGGTGTGACAGTGCTTTTGTTGGGACCAAACCTGAGGTTCCTGACTAGAAGGTCTTGCCCTCTGCTCAGGGTCAGGCTTATCACTAAATTTGGATCAGGAAGGAATTTTACCCTTTGGTCAGATTGGTATGTACTGTGGGGGTTTTTCCTTCCTCTGTAGCGGGAGTGGGAGGGCTGACCCTCTATCTGGGATCTCTTGCACATATATTATCAACTTTTCATACAAGTTGAACACTGGTTGCTGTTGTTCCCTTGCTTTACCTGTGGCAGGTTTAAGTGTGATATTTTATGTTGTGTCAGAGCTGGTGATAGTTTTACAAAGAGTTTGGATTATGGATATGTCTGGGATAGGTTGGATAGGGCTGACTGCCTCAGGCAGGGTGTTGGACTAGATTCCCAAACTGTGGGTATGCAAGATATCTCTGGGGAGCATGTGGGAGAAATTGTGCAATGGCAGATTTAATTTTCAATGATAATAATAATTGGCACTTAAGGGATTAAAATATAGAAGATATGCTGTAGAGGTATGCAGGTAGCTGGTAAATCTGGAAGGGGGTATGCAGTAAAAAAAGAGTTTGGGAAACTCTGGAATAGATGATATTTGGAGGTCCCTTCTAGCCCAACTTCTCTATGATTCTCTATGATTCTATGATTGAAAGTTAGGACTTTGTGTGAGAAAAGTATCTCCAGATCATATTAAGTGGCACATATTCTGCTATTGTCCAATTGCACCATGGAGATAATAACAGCAATTTGTGATCTTGAGGCCGGGAGCCACAATCTGTTGATTGTTGGCCTCATCCCCTAGGACCACACAGAAGTCTCACACTGGATCCTGGTACAGTCCTGGAGCTGCGATCAACAGTCAGCTGATTTTCAGTCCCAGCCCTAGAATGATGCAGGAGTCTTGAACCAGTTCCAGTTCCTGAGCACCAGCAGGATCCAGTGGAATGGCTAGCACCCTCTCCTGGGCTTAGTCCCCATGTCTCCCTCCGCCCAGCTCTTCAGAGCTCCCTATGAAGCAGATGGGCTGGGGGACCTACTAGGAACTATTATTGTGAGACTGCTCAGAACATATCCTAGCTTTTAATATATCAGGGTAATGCTTAATACCATGGGTGCTCAATCCCCAGTCTGTGACCCAGCCCAAGAGGTTGCCCAAAGGTCCAGAAATTTGGTGGGGGAGAAGTGGGAATGAAAACTGATTATGTTCTCCCACGGCCAAATATCAAAGTCCTGTGGGCCAGATGACATGGTCCTGTGTGTGGGAGTTTGCCAGGACATGCAGGGCTAGGGGTGAGGTGGTGGAGACCAGATTCAGCACACATGGAGCTGGGGCTGGAGCTGGGGTAATTTGCCTGATCCAGCGCACATGGGGCTAAGGGCATGTTATGGTGTATTGGACCAGCATGCACCACATCAGACCTTGACCCCATGCATGCTGCAGCAGGCCCACCCCACACCATTCATCCAGGCCATGCTGCCAAAAGGTTGGGCAATCCTGCTTCCTAAAATCTAAATAAAACACTCAGTGCTCCATGTGCAAAGATCCTTTACATGGTCTCAGCTTCACCCTCAGCCAGTTCTCAGTAATCAGAGGTGCACCTTCCTCTATTGTGACCTGGGAATCTGTCCAGCTCTCAGAGGAGAGACTTCCACAGAACTATAATTCTTTTTCTCCAGAGAGAAGGAAATGGCTTTGTTAGTGTGTCTGCGCAGGGTACCACCTAAATCCCTTGGTTGTCTCCTGCCACGACTTTGATCTAATTAAAGAAATAGGGAGGGAAGAGATGTTACCCTAGTTAGTACGCGCAAAAGGACCATGCTTGGTCGAACTACAATTGAGGTGCTTTATTGCTCTGTCTCTTACAGGAAAGCCCTGAAGGGGCAGCAGTTTGTCAGAGTAGTCTCCGGGATCACCTGTGGGCCCCGAAGAGGATCCCCGCCAACTTAATTGGGATGGTAAGTGCAGAGGAACGTCTCAGCTTCCCACTGCTAATTATCTTATTAGTGGCTTGTTACGGGCAATGCCTGATTTCTCCTGCTGCGCTCTGTGCCAGTGTGCGGATCTGGTTTCTCCACCCTCTAACCCAACTCCCCTTTTTCTGCAAGTTCGGGTGCTGGGTCTCAGCTTCTTCAGGGGCTGGACGGGTGGCCTCCACCCCACTTTGACTCTCGCGTTGCTTTGCCATGTCCCAGCATGAAGCCGCAGCTTTTCCCCGCGCTGCAGCTCCGTTCCCCTCTGACTCACTGCCACTGCTTGGAACTCCAGGTATGTGGCGAGGATGGGCTACAGGTCCTGGGTTCAATCATCACTTGGTCCGTGTTGACCCTTGGGCTTGGGATCTTCCCTCCAGATCCTCCTTAGCGAGAGTCCTAAGTGGTGCCTCTTCCTCCCATGGTGCCCAAAAGCACCCTTCCTCTGACCTCCTCCTCATATCCCTTGGTGCTGAGTTCCATTAGCTCTCAGCGGGGTGTTGACCCTTGGGCTTGGGATCTTCCCTCCAGATCCTCCTTAGCGAGAGTCCTAAGTGGTGCCTCTTCCTCCCATGGTGCCCAAAAGCACCCTTCCTCTGACCTCCTCCTCATATCCCTCGGTGCTGAGTCCCATTAGCTCTCAGCGGTCATGGGGCACCTCCTCCCCCACCAGGAAGTAATCACTTTCACCTGCCAAAATCTCTCAAGTAACAGGATTTCAGTCAGGACCCTGTTACAGACTTCTACAGAGCCCTAGGGGATCAAGCTCCAGCTCCCAGGTTTCACAACCCTCAGGCTGTGGCTCTTGAGCGCACAATCGCCCTTTTGCAGAGAGTAGTTCTGATTGCTGTACCCATGACCTAGTGGCCTGTGATCTCTCCTGCCACATCTTCATAATGTTATGAGCCCTCGGCCCAATTGGATTTGGTTAATACTTGGCCCCCCCAAACACAGGGCAGTGGTAGGGCTGGAGGGCAGCCCAGCCAAGGGCTTCTGGTGGTTGCAGCAGAGGTGGGGAGGGAGTGGGGCTGGGGATGGGACTAGGGGAGGGGCAGATGCTGCAGAGCCGGTGAGGTGTGGGACTGAGCTGCGAGTGGCTCATCCAGAGGGTGCAGCTCCTGCTGCTATGCGCACCCTGGGAGGCATGGAGGGCATGTGCCCCCAGATCTGGATAGGGCTTGACAGGCTGTCACTGTGGGCTAGGACCCAGGCTGGGGCTGGGAAGAGCCCAGTGCAGTGCCGCCTCCAGCCTGCACTGGCATCCCGCCCTGCCCCATACAGATCCTGAGGCACCTGCTCCCCATGCTTCCCAGGGTGCATGCAGTGGTGGGAACTTTCCCTTCCCCAGGCCCCCTGGGGTGAGATGCAGCTTTGCCCCATGCCCCATCCCACGCCAGCTGGGCAGTGCCTGTCCCAATAGCAGTAGCAGAACAATGATGACTTGGGGCAGGTGTGGTGGTCCCTGCAGTTCTGTCTTCTCTGTCCCAGTGGCACAGCCAAGGTTGGCTCTGCTCTGGCTCCTGGCTCCAGGCCCTCTTGGGTGGTGCAGAGCCAGGGCAAGGACCAGGGTGGGGAGGCAGCTGGAACTGGTACAGGTTTGGGGGATGGTGAATTTGTTGGCACGGGTGGTGCTGGCACCAGGCAATGACCCTGGGTGTGGGGGAAGAGTCATCCACATGGGCGCAGTGGTACTCAGCCCCAATCCCAATCCTGAGCCTGGCTTGGCTCAGCTCCCTCCTGATCCTTGCCTGGTCCCAGTCCCAGTCCCAGCTCCAGCTCCCAATTCTCTCCCTGCCATCCCTTCCTCCACAGATTTTAGCGCCTGGAGGGGAGGGGGTTACGTGGGGTCAGAACCCCCCAGAATTTTTTTTCTCCCTCCTCCTATGGTTCCCTTTTGCAGCCCTCACCCACAAGCATGCAGTAAAGTGCTGGCTGCTTGAGAAGGAGAGCCCACACTTCAAGAACTATGTTTGGGTAGTGGGGGCCCCCAAGATCATGACAGCCTCCTGGTTCCATGGCAAGGGGGTGTTGTTCCTGGTCACAGAGGCTGCTGTGAAGAAGGTGGTGGAGCA
>NW_005842781.1:513875-556273 GCF_000455745.1 Alligator sinensis | reverse complement strand
GAAAGTATGTCCCCCTCAAGCATCTGGAGGAGCTGGGGACCCAGGTGGTGCTGAGCTCCATCCCCAGCTTGGCCCTGCTGCCCCAGCTCCAGACTCTGGGGAGAGTTATATTCCCAGTTACTCCCCTCTCACTGGGGTGTTAGGACCCCAGCCTCTGCCATGTGCACTGCTTTTGCTATCATGCTATGATCCAGCTGGCCATAGGGGTGAGGGCGGAGGTCAAGGGCTCTCAGGGTCTCCTTCCAGGGGTCTCTCATGCGTGTTTTCTACACAGAGGGGAACCTGAGGTTCTTTTGGTGCTGTATGTTGGGGCACCTACACCAGGAGTGCCCTGTAGACCAACCAAGGCGGGCACTGAAGGCCCCCACCAGAGAGAGGGGTGCCCCTACCACTGGCACCCCTGGTACCTCAGCCATAGCACAGAGCCCCCAATGATCTCAGGGGACCCCATGCCTCAGCCCCCAGCAGCATCCCAGTGGGTCTGCCACCTGTGCTGCGCCACTCTCAGGGCTAGGGGACCCTGTGCCACTGGAGAGTGGGACAGGTAAGTGCCCCCCATTTCCTCTATCTCCCTGGGGGGCTGGGCCAAGTAGGAGCCTGGGGTGAGGGGGTGTGGCGTGACCTTTCTCAGCTCCTCTCAGCTCCCTCCTGTAGGTGGCTAGTCCCCTCCCACCCTGGGCCCCACTTACCTCTGCACTGTGCTGGAGGTCAAGCCAGGGGTCCACCGCTTGTGCTGGGGGTTGCTATGAGGGTCCTGGGCTTGTGGGTGTGTGATGGGCTTTTGCCCATGTGTCTCTTGCTGCTGCTGGACCCGAACTTGTATTGGGAGAGATCACTGAATCATAGAACCATAGAAAATTCTGTTTGGGATGGAGCTTAGGAGGTAATTTAGTCCAACCCCATGCTTGAAGCAGGACTGTCCCTAACTAGATCAATCCAGCTAGGGTTTTGTCGATCCAGGCCTTAAAAACCTTTAAGGATGGATATTCTACCACCCCTGTAGGTAACCTCTTGTAGTGCTTCACCACCTTCCTAGAGAGAAAGTTTCCTAATATCCAAACTAAACTTCCCTGCTGCACCTTGAGACCATTGTTCCTTGTTCTGTCATTTGCCACCACTGAGAACAGTCCAGCTCCATCTTCTCTGCAACCACCCTTCAGGTAGTTAAAGCTGCTATTAAATCCAGCCTTCCCACCCCACCCAAGTCTTCTCTTCTGCAGAAAAAATAAGCTCAGTTCCCTCAGCCTCTCCTCAGGAATCAAGTGTCCCAACCCCCTAATGATTTCTGTTGCCCTCCACTGGGCTCTCTACACCTTGTCCACATCCTTTCTATAATGGGATCAAAAACTGGACACAGTACTCCAGATGTGGCCTCACCAGTGCAGAATAGAGGTGGGTAATTACTTCCCACCATCTGCTGGCCATGCTCCTACCAATTCAGGCCAGTATACCACTAGCCTTCTTGGCAACAAGGGCACACTGCTGGCTCATATTCAGCTTATTGTCCACTGTAACCCCCAGGTCCTTTTCTGCAGAGCTGCTGCTTAGCTGGTCAGTCCCCAAGCTGTAGCAGAGCATGGGATTCATCTATCCTATGTGCAGGATTTTGAATTTGTCCTTGTTGAACCTCATGAGATTTCTTTTGGTCCAGTCCTCCTATTTGTCTCCTAGCCTCTGGGCCCTACCCTCCAGTGTATCTATTACTCCCCCTGGCTTGGTGTCATCCACAAACTTGCTGAGGATGCACACCATCCCAGCTTTGAGATCGTTAGTAAAGAAATTGAACAAAACTGGCCCGAAACCCAGGCCCTGGGGCACTCCACTTGATACCAGCTGCCAACTAGACATCAATCCATTGATTACTACTTGTTAAACCTGATGATCTAGTCAACTGTCTATCCACCTTACAGTCCATTCATCGAACCCATGCTTCCTTAGCTTGTTTTCAAGTATGCTGTGGGAGTTGGTATCAAAAGCCTTGCTAAAGTCAAGGAATAATACATCCACTGCTTTCCCAACATCCACAGAACCAGTCATCTCATCATAGGAAGCAATCAGGTTGGTCAGGCATGACTTGCCCTTGGTGAATCCATGCTGACTGTTTCCGATCATGTTCTTCTCTTCCAAATGCTTAGAAGTTGATTCCTTGATGACCTGCTTCATGATTTTTCTGGGGACTGAGGTGAGGCTGACTGGTCTGTAGTTCCCTGGATCCTTGTACTTGCTTTTCTTAAAAATGGGCACTATATTTGCCCTCTTCCATTTGTCTAGGACCTCCCTTGATCGCCACAGATTTTCAAAGATTATGGCCAGCGGCTCTCGAATCACATCAGCCAACTCCCTTAGCACCCTCAGATTCATTGTATCCCCATGGACTTGTACATGTCCAGCTTTTCTAAATACTCCCTAATCTGTTCTTTCACCACTGAGGGCTGCTCACCTCCTTCCAAAACTGTGCTGCCCAGTGCAATAGTATGGAAGCTGACCTTGCCTGTAAAGACCAATTTAAAACAGGCATTGAGTACTTCAGCTTTTTCCTCATCGTCTGTCACTAGGTTGTCCCCCCATTCAGCAAGGGACCCACCCTTTCCCTGATCTGGCACCTGGTGCTGCTTCCCTTCACTTCTCTTGCTCCCAGCAAACTGCTGGTAAACTGTCCTGTTTGCTTCTCCTTGTTCACTGCTCAACAGGGAGAAGCGACTACCTGTGGCAGTCTCTCCTGTGGGACCTGGCAGGTGTTGGCATTGGTTAGACTAAGGGAAAAAAGCTCTGCATAGGAATCCCTTGCCCTTTCTCGCATCTCTCCTGTATCCGAGACAGGGGTGTCATTACCTGCCAGGAGGCAGGTGATGCATTTCTTAGCACCCCTCCTCTTTTCCAAGGTGTAGAAGAAGAAGGGGCAATAGTCCATCGCCCAAAGGAGAGGACAAATGCACCACATGCACAGCAGTTGTCCAGTGTTCAGAGCTCTTCCCACCTCTCCCAACACCCTCTACAGAGGGTCCGGTTGCTTAGGTCAGTGGACAGGCACCTCCACAGGCACCTCAATGATGATCTGTTCCCTAGCCACTTTCCTTATATAGCCCCCAGCCTGTCTCTTCCAGTCTTCCAGGAGTGTACCTTAAAAGCACAGTCTTTAGCTTTTCCCTCTCGCTGTAGCAGGCTAGGGTCCCCGTTACACCACTCCATGCCCTTGGTCCCTGTCAGTGTGTTTCTCATTAACTGCCTAGCCTCTTGGGGTTTCAGAAGCATACCTTCACTGTGAGCTTGGCATTGCAATGGCCTGCAGTCAAGAGGTAGAGGGTGGGGAAGGGTGAGAGATGACTGCCCCAGGTGCATTTTTCCAAGCCATGTCTATGAACAGGGGTGGACACTAATGTGTCTATCTTAACCTCTGCTGGCAACACCTGGCCTGATGGATCCTAGGATCTGATCTACCCTTCTCGCTGCTGCATCATATTGGTGGCACATAGCTGGGGCGGATCCAGGTTGAGTGCAGTTGTGCAGTGGCATCACCCTTTAATTCCTGTTCCACCCAAACTTTGAAACCAACTGCCTGAGAGAGACAATGATATGTCATTTCAGGCAATGCTAATACAGTCAATTGACTTCAGAGCTTATTATCATCCCCCTGATTCCTGATAATCTCTCAGTTCCACCGATGTTAACCTCCCTCCCTCCTTTTTAATGGTGTTGATGTACCACTATTCCAATTATCCTTTCTTCTGCAAAGGTGCTGCCTGTCAGCCATTCCTGGTAATGTCTCTCTTCTATTTCACAACTTTGCAGACTCTTTTTAGCTCCAGCTAAAAGCCTTCACTCAGGTGTGTCAGTATTAACTCAGGCCTAGAAATGACTGACAGCAAACTCCTGGGAGACCTGTCGAGACTCTTAAGAAAGATAATCTTTGTTTTATGAATAAGAGACTTTCATTTAACAATAATAACTTAAGAACTAATACCACAATATTTTTTGACTGCTTTGACTAGTTTTTTGCCTAGGTTGATGTGTTTTCATTAAGCTTTGTATATAATCTAGCGAATGAGTACACATTTCAAGAGCTGTATTTTTTTTTTTGCTTGCTTTGATCTTAAGTTGAAGAATATAGTGCAAGAATGCTAGTGCCCTTGCATATTAGTAAAGCAACTAGTTTCTCTCTTATTTGGAGAAAAAATGTGTTGTATTTTATGTGATGGTGCAGCGTCCCATCTGCACCCCCCCTTTCCAAAATTCTAGATCCACCTATTCCTATCATAGTGACCTTGTCCATTGACACCAGTGTGATCATTAGACATAACATAATCTGTCCCTGGATTCCCAGGGGAAAAGGCTAGTGGGATTGCACAAGGCAGGGATGGGGGATAGTCTGGACAGATGGTCTCCTCAGTGCATAATTCTGGTCACCCCTGTTCACTCGGATCACAATAACTTGAATAACCTCATAGCAAGCCTGAGATATATATTAGGAAAGTGTGTCAAACATGCAGCCCACAGGCCAGATTAAGCCTGTGGATCTTTCTATATCTGTCTGATGGACTCATGGAGCATTACTGGAAGTTGATAGGTATAGCCTGCTGCAAATTCAGGGCCTTTTAGGCCCGTGGGTCTTGGCTGTTGGTGATGAGCTTAGCTCACTGCTGCTATCACCTCAAGCCCTGCTTCTGGGCCCCTGTCCCTGCTCCCAGATCCCCACCCTGGACAACCTGAACATGCCCCCAGCTTCCACTGGACTCACCACCACCCCTGAACCTCCCACTGCCTCTGGCCCAGTACCTTGGTGACCACCGCATGGCTAGATCCAGTGCACAAGGAACCCCATGGTCCAGATCCTGCTCAGGGTCCCAAATGCGTCTGATACCCCTGTATTAGAAGATGTTACTATGCTTCATGCCAGTCAACACTATGTTGTGGATAACAGGCCTTTCAGAGTTTACATAAGTTATTAACTAGGTCACATGTGTGGCACTGACAAACATAATGACCAGATGCCTGAGAAACATGGTCCATTTTCCAGCAGTTTCTTGTACAGACTGGGTCCTTCTACACATGCACCCTTAATGCATGGTAACGTAGGTTACTGCATGGTAACCAAAAATTACTGCACAGTACGAGTGCATGCCAATTTAGCCTTGGGCCCAGCTCCTGAGTAGTTACTGCACAGTAAGGCACGTGTAGATGCCTCATTGAACAGTAATGCTGTGTGGGAGTTCTGACTTGGGAGTAAGTTTACTCCCAAGTTGGAGCACACACAGCATTACTTCACAGTAATGCCTACATGTGTAGATGCCAGTCTAACAACTGCTTGAGAATCACAGGTCTAGATCAGTGGTGTGCAAATTTAGTTCTGCTTGGGTCCGCATAGTGTTTGGGATTCCACCATATATTGCATGGTCAATTCTCCTCCCTCCCTCTCCTCTTCCCTCTTTTCCAGGGAAGATCTTTCTTTTTCAAGAAGGAAAATTTTAGGGCAATAGAGAAAATGGGGAGTACATGGTTTTGCTAATAAGTTCTCTTAGCACATATAGAATCATCTTTTGTCTTGGCTGAGTCTCCCATCACAGAGTTTGCTACCTGCCTAAGTCTTTTGGATTCAAAGGGTGCATCTAATGCAGGAGGAGTTCGCTCGCAAGTAAACTACTCACAAGTAAATGTGCCTGGGCAGATGTCTACACGTGCAGGGAAGTGGGAACAGATTTGCTGCTGATGGCAGCAAACTGCTCCTGCTTCCTGGGACCCTGAAATGGGACCTGCTACCACCAGAGGGAGCTCTAGGGGCTGCCAGAGAGTACAGTTTAATTTCATTCTTCAGGCTTCATCAGATATGGGCCAAGGATGTAGATGTCTTGGGCAAAAGCTTGTGTCTTAAGTCTACAGGTAAAAGATAACTAAGTTGCAGATATAAGAATAAAAAAAAATTGCTGGCTCTTGTGAGCATTCAGTCCAGAACAATGAAATCACACTGGTGGAAGCATGGAGAAATTAATTGAAAGGTGACTGGGCAGCCCTGGGGGCTGCCTGCTCCTGGCCCTGGCTGCCTGATTAGCCAGGGCCAGCAGCTCCAAGGAAGGGGCAGGTCCCAGCCCACTGCCCCAATCCCTTGGTAGGGAAGCTAGTGGCTAGCTCTCCATCAGCTGCCCCACTGGCAGATCGGCACAGGGGGCTGGGACCTATCCCACCCCTGCAGCTCCTTCCAAGCCCTGTGCCTTGAAAACTCAATTGGGGCATGGGCCTGGGATCTGGTCCTGAGTGGGATAGTTGCCAGCCCCACTCCACGATTGTGTGGCAGAGGCTGGGGAACAGGCTGGGTAGTTTGTTCCCTTCTCAGCCCTATGAGTGCAAAGCTGAGTGGGGACCAGACTCCCGTTCCCTACTTAGCTCCAGGATCATGGAGTTGAGTATGGAACAAGCTCCCCAGCCTGTTCTCCGCCCAGCTGCATGCTCACAGAGTTGAACAGGGTACAGGGTCCCCAGCCCCTGCCAGCAGGGACCTGCCAATGACAGCTCTGTAGTTCCAGGGCTGACACTGGGAAATCCTAATCTCCCAGCATCAGTTCTATGACTGCAGAGTTTAAGTTTATTCTCTTTATATATTTTCTATCTTCAGGCATTTGGGTGCAGGTGGGATGTTTGTAGGGAATACCTTGTATTTTCTACAGAGCTGTTTTACCATGAATACTTTCCCATACTTGGACTCTACTGTAGTGTTCAGTAAAAGTCAAGTGTTTGCTCCTATCATCTGTGCATCTTGCTGCTTCCACAGATGTATTCTTTTTGCTCTGTTATTGCTCTGATACATTTATTGGCTGCAGTTTTCTCACTCTCTATTTGCTTTGTTTGATAAGAGATTCAGTTCTTAGGGACCCTCAGGTGATATATAAAGGATCTCTTTGTCATATCACCAGGGCCATAAAGGTATTTATAAAGGAGTTTGGGATGTTGCCACTAAGATTAATAATTTTCCAGTGAAATCAGGTCCCATTTTTGATCGCACTGACCTTTGTTTGAATCCAGGCTAATCCCCTTTATGTCAACAGGCGGCACCACTGTTACTGTTCCCCTGGCCCAATGTATTTTTTACCCATGGTAATTAACCCTCCAGGTGTGGACAAGTCAAGGGAATAGCTTATTACCCGTGCATTGTGGATGATTTGCTTTTAACTTTAGAAGGTTAAACACAAGGTTTTAACACAAGGACCCCTATGGTCCAGATTGTGCCCAGGGTCCTGAATGAGTCCCACACCCATGTATTAGAAAATAGTAATGTGCTTCATGTCCTTCCATGCAATTCTGTGGATAACAGGCCTTTCAAAGTTGACACTAGTTGTTGACTAGGTTAAATATATGGCACTGACAAAGATAATGATGTTTACAAAACACACAAGGGCAGCCAGAAGATATTTCACTTGGTTCCTAGTGACAATATGACTTAAATAATTAACATTGTGTAATGCTGATACTAATAGGCTAAACAACTCTCTCACAGGTAGATCTCAAAAAGGAATTGTAAAGGGGAAACCTATCTGAGAATGTCTCTAGTGGGGTGTCACTGAGATCTGTATTCGGTTCAATGCTAGTCAGTGTTTCATAGTCCTTCAGGCACTCTGATTAAAAACCTAGCCATGTCCAAAGTCAGAATAGTTGATATTAAATGGGTTGAAGACTGCCCCACTAAAAGATACAAAAAAAATCTAAAAAAAAAAAAGAAGGAAAAAACAGAACAGAAAGAGGAACAGTGTACAAAACCCAGTCACTTTCCCTTTCAGCGCTGACTCTCTGTCGCTGTGTGACACAGGAGACTGGACAAGATGCATATATGGTCTTTACCCAGTAAAGAGCAGGTCTTGTATCCTATAAGACGCTAAAATCTCCCCCTTGGGGTTAATTTTCAGAGGCACAGAACAAGCCCTGCTCCTGCTGGAACCACCTCAGCCTCTACATCCTAATTTTATAACCCTAGATTGAGGGCATGTGAACTCTCATGTGTGGGACATGCCATTCACTATGAGTTGATTTTTTCTGTGTGGGAATTCAGCCTTAAAAAATTAACTTGTTTCCAAAAATGGCAATTCCCACCAAAACCACCTTCCCCTTCAAAATGTTTGCATTAAAACCTCCTACATTAGTGTTTTTGCTTACTGCATCTTTTATTAGGTCATTCAGGAGTCAGCAAAGCCTGTTACTCCTGAGGTCCTTTGCAGTGCCTTAGCTTAACTATAGCTTAGCATAACTATGGCCTAGCACCAGCACAACTCCTACAGAATGCAGTCTCTGGATTTGGGTAAAATCTCCTGGTCACTCATTAGTGATCCTTCAGATTTCAAAATGTGAAGATTCTGAGTTGTAAGATTGCTTATTTGTATTTGGGTCATGGAATCATAGAAACTTAGGGTTGGAAAGAACCTCAGGAGGTCATCTAGTTTAACCCCCCTGCTTAAAGCAGGAACACCCCCAACTAGATCATCACAGCTAGGAGTTTGTTGACCCAGGCTTTAAAAACCTACAAGGATAGAGATTTCACAACAACTCTGGGTAACCTGTTCCAGTGTCTTACTACCCTCTTAGTGAGACTCTTTTTTCTTAGTATCTAGCCTAAGCCTTTTGCTACAATGTGAGACCATTGCTCCTTGTTCTGTCATCTGCCACCACTGAGAACAGTATAGCTCTGTCCTCTGTGGAGCCAACCTTCAGGTAGTTAACAGCTGCTATCAAATCCAACCTCAGTCTTCTATTCTGAAGACTAAATAAGCCATTTCCTCAGCCTTTCTGCAGAAGCCATGTGCCCAGCCCCTAACCATTTCTGTTACCTTCTGCTGGACTCTCTCCAACTTGTCCCTTGTATAGTGGCGGGCCCAAAACTAGATACAGTAGTGAAGATGTAGCCTCATCTGGAATACTGTGTCCAGTTTTGGGTCGAAAAAGCATATCTAAGCATTTTTCTTTGTTTGTTTGTTTGTTTTTATTTCCTTTCAACATCAATCATTGGAATGTCTAATAAAGATTGCTTCTACTCCAGAATCATTTTACATCTATTCTATCTATGGACTCATTTTACAGGAGAACAGGGTTTCTCTAAAGAAACTCAGGTCTCCAAATGTACTCTAGGGGTCAAAAATTTATTGTTCCTCAAGGTTTGGGTATTAGCTGGTGAAATTAGGGATGGCTAGGAGGCATGGCACTTGGGTATATCCCCCAATCAGGCAGAAGAGTAGACTTTAGTGGGTGGGAGAAGCCAGGATTCTCCCACTGACTCTTGGGTGGAGACTATGCAGAAGGGCATGCTGAAATGGGATGAGTCCTAAGTCTATGGGAATACATCTGCAATGAAAGAATGACAGGTGGGCAACATATGACAGTACTGGGCCAGCTATAAATTCTTTCTTTCAAGGCAGATGCTAGGTGACCCTAGATTCAAGGCATGTCAACTCTCACATGAAGGAAGGACATCATGATCATAATGAGTTAATGCATCTCTGTGTAAGAGTAGCCCTAATTGAAGTGAGGCATCCTTTGTGGAATGATGGGTGGAACAGGGTGACCTCTGCATCCAGGATGTGTGAGAGCAGGTCTCCTTTTTTTTACTCGGCTGTGTTTTTTTTCTTTCAAGTAGACCCTACATGGCCCATCTCTGTCTCACCCATCATGGCTCCCTCAACCTTTGTCCCACAAAGGAAGAATAGTGGAGACGCATCACCAAAGCAATGGGAAATGGGCTCTCTGGTGTCTTATCAGCAGAGATTTTGGTTTTCTTTGATAAAATTATGCCAAATCTTCAGATTTAAAAAAATGTGGATTTTGGATTACTTTTTTTAACGCTGAAAATTTAATTTTATTTAAGTCACAGAAAACCAGGATCCTTGCTAATCAGATGTCTAATCAGTTCCCAAACTTGCCCTCATATCCATGATGAGATACACATCCAGTGTACTGTGGATGAAATGAGAGCAGCAAAGAAGGTCATGGGAACCCAAGTGAACAAAGCTGACTCCCAGGCTGTGGAGTTGATCAAGCAATGAACACCTAAACCTCTGGATGGTGTTTGACCCAGATAGCAAGGAAGCTATCAAAAAGATGCAGGATCCAGCCCAAGTGCACCTCACAGAGCTGACAAAGCAGAAAAACAACGTGGCAGAAGATGAGAAACAGCACAGAACTGCAAGGAATATTGCTGTGGTCTTCCTGCCATTTTTCCATCTCATGGGTAGGTACCACTAGAAATTGTTCCCTCCCATGATGTGGTGGATCCTGGCATCCTTCTCAGCAGGTTCGTGAGGCCACCAGTAATTGGCGATTGGCAATGGCAGGCTCCGATGGCAAGGAATGTGCTATATCATAAAATTTCTTGAGAAGTAGAGCTGGAGGAGACCCACAAAAGGCACCTAGTTTAACCCAGAGAAAAAATCATAATTTAAACTCTTCATAAAACTACTGTCAATTTTGACAGAATGTAAGCTGTCACAACTGAACCTGCTACGGGGAAAGCAGGGGGACTACAACAGCCAACATGTTGCTTCTATAAAAGGTTGTTAATACACAGTCAAGTGATCCCTGGGAGAGGGCTATACCCTCCCCTCCCTTCCCCCATCTCACCTCCCCATGAAGGATGAACATGAACAGGAGGAGTGATATAAACTTTCAAAGTGGAAAAGCAATCCTCAGAGTCCCCCAAAGCATTTTGGATTTGGGCCCAAAAATGCTAATATAAAGATGGTTCTTTCAGTAGAGAGGAGAATATTCTCACCAGGACAAATGAAAACAAATAGAAAAAATCAGTTTAAAATTCCTTTTTCACTAATGGCAAATGTTTGGTCAGTCCAAACTATAGGAATAACTGTCTTGTTTCGGGATGCCATGGAGAGTTGACAGGAGATAGATAACTCTAGATCAGGGCTGCTCAACCTCTGGCCTAGAGGGCCAGATCCATCCTGCAACACTAAGTCATCCAGTCCATTAGGTTCACCACAGGTCCAGAAAGTTGGTGATGTGGAAATGGTGGCACTATTCCCCTGCTTCCAAATTTCCAACCCTGTGGGAAATCCTGGGCCCTAAGTGCTGGATAGGGCACTGGATCCCAGAATGCAGGGCCAGATGAGGGCAGCACTGGGTCCCCTGGTCCCAATCCTGGTGTGTGGAGGGCTGAAAGAACAGTGCCAGGCCTCCTCAACCCAATCTTATCATGTGAGGGACAGAAGGGAGTGGTACCAGTCCCCAGGATGCCATCTCAACATATGTGGGGCAGGAGGGGTGGTGATGGGCCCTTTGAGACATTTTTCAAGTGTGTGGGGGGGGGCAAAAGGGGGCCATGCTGCACCCCAGGTGCAAAGGGAGCAGGAAGATGTGCTGCCTGCCCCTCTGGAGCTTTTTCCCAGTGTGTGGGGGCAAAAGGCTGTTGTACCAGGCCATAGAGCCTGATATGCCCTCAGACGAGCCTTGTGTCACACCTGTAGCCAGTAGGGTCAAAAGGTTGAGCACCACTTCTCTAGATTACACCCTGTTCATATACTGTCCACCAGAAGCAGTGATGCTCATCCTATCTGCCTCTGTGGGTGAGATAAGGAGTGTGGGTCAGTCTGTCCATGGGCTGGATCCATGGTGGGGCTGATGCACTGGGTTGGTCAACTACTGTGATTCAGTGTGCCAGCCCAGCCCTGTACATTGAGTCTGACCATGGAATTACCCTTTACCTTGACTTAACAACACACATCAGCACAATTCATTATGTAGGACCACTTTATCAAGCCCACAGGGTGCCCCATAGGTCCAGAAATCTGGGAGCAGGGGAGAAATGCCAGCATTAATTACCATGACTCTGGAAGCTGCAGCTGTTAATACTTCCACAGCTTTCCCACTGCCAAGTTTCTGGACCTGGGAGAAGTGCCATAGTCCAGATGACATGACTGTGGGTGGAGTCATGGGACAGATTGAGCACCACTCCTCTATACCTTCCATTGTCAGGGATAGGCTGTTGAGCTAGGTCTGGGGTTCTCAAAGGTTCTGTGCTGTGGTCCTGCAAGCCATGGCCCGGAAGTGGCCACAGCCCAGCAAATGGTGGCCCACCAGTCACAGCTGACCGTGGACAGAATTTCTGGCTGGCAGACACGTAAGGATACCACCACCACAGCCCAAGTGGGAAGGTGGGCCAAAACTTGTGCTGCTGTGGGCCCTGTGGAAGAAGCCATGGCCTCTCCACCTGGCTTTGGGGACTGTGGTTTGCCAGTCCACAGTCCCTTCTGGTCTGGCAGCTGACTGTGCTGTGGACCAGCAACCAACCTACAACAGCCTAGCACCAGGTCGTGGCCCAGGGATTGAGAACCCCTCGGCTAGATGGACCACTGGTCTGACCCAGTCTTATGTTCTTCTGTTTCAGCTGACATTATAGCTGCTATTTTTCACACCTCTTCATACACAGCTCAGAGTGCAGCCCTGGAGCTGCAGGGAGCTGGCCAACACCTGAGAGCAAAGGTCTTCAAATATAAAGAGAAAGGAAAGGACCCCAGGAAAAAAAATGGAGGAAAATAAGAAGAAAATTGAACTGATAGAGAAGCAAAACAAAAGAAAATACACTGTCAGAAAAGCTGGAAAAATTGGGAAAGCAGATCAATAAGCTCCATAGCATGGAGAACTCCTGGGTGACGTGTACAAAAAAGTCAACCAGTTTAGTGGGAGCTGAGCAGTGAGGCTGACTAGGCAGATGCCTTGGAACCTTTTGAAGAAATCTTGACTCTGTTGCAGGAAGATAAGGCCAGAAATTGTTGAACTTCCTGGGTGGAACAGTAAAGAGGAGCTCAGACGACCTAAAGGATGCCATAAACAAGTTAGAGACACAAATGACACAGTGAACATGGCTGTTTACAGGAAAGCTGGGCCTATGATGTACCACTTGCCCTGATTTTTTTTTCTGATTCTACTGAGATCAGATTCCAACCCTCACTCCATTGACAGGAATGAGGTCACTCTAGGTTTATACCAGGCATAGGCTACTTGTAATTATTGATAGTGGTGAGGCACAATTTAATGGTTCTGGTGGTATGCAGAGAGGTTCAGGGCAGGTAATCAAGACACACAAGAGTTTTGATTTCTAGAGCTATTTTTGATGTCATATGTCACAATACTTTGTTACAGCAGATGAAGAGTGTTCTAAAGGAGAGCTACATATGAAGATAACTGTGGGTGTACGATTCATAAATGCATTAAAAATTTGAACAAGAAAGTTGTCTTAATATATGGTTACATCAGGACTGATCCAGATGTTTTATCCATGCATGACTGTAGCTATTTGACAACCATATAGCAATAACAAAAGTTTTAAAAATATTTAAAAAGTACTGACCTTACCTTTTCAACATAATTGTAGGCATTGCTTCGTTCTGCTTATGAACCTTGTAATAGCATGCAATATGTTACCAGCTTGTCCTCCTTTAATCTCTAGTATTGCCAGGGTAGAAACACGAGCATCTTTCATTGTAGCTCTTAGTAGGCCGGAGCAAAGCAGCTACTATTCACTTCGGATTCGGCCAATTTGGAGGACAGTGATTCGAATCACTGTCCTGATTTGATTCAGCTGATTCTGATTTGATGATTTGTCTGGTGCTGAATCTCCAAATCAGCCAGGCCCATCCCCCCATGCTCCCCTGCCCCCTCCCCCAGCTCTCCCTCCCCTGCCCCTAGTACTTACCAACTCCAGTCCAGCTGCTGCTCCCTGCTGCAGCCACCAAGGACTGCCCAAATCATCAAACCTTTTTATTGGGTTTACATGGAGTTTTGACAGATTTGGAAGGGTGTCACACAGTGCAATTTCATGAAAGATTTTCAGTCTTGTTTCAAGGTGGGTGGGCCCCTCTTCCTCCTTTGTCTTGTCAGCATTGATATCCAAGAAAAAAAAATGATTTCAGAGTTCAAATCATCTTGATCAAAACTGCAAGTGGTAGAAATAGTGCCCACACTTTCACCTGATGGGCTCGCAGAACAGAACATCTGCAAGGGACTTGAAAATTTACAGGTCATTCTTGGAAAAGCTGTCCTTTACCTCCTTAATATGGGTATTCAGATTGCTGCACAATATTTCATTCTTATAGTAATTCTTGGGTTTTTCAAAAGAGGATTTTTCCCCTCCTCCCAGTTTTGTGGGAATAACCTATTTGTGAGGCACACAAGAGCCAGGATAATTGTTTTTTTCTGGCACAGCTCATTAACAATTAAAAGTTTGGGCTGTGAAATCATCTCTCATTTCCTTTAGTAGAGACATGGTGGATTTAGCCATCACCATAGCTGTATCATATGTAATGCCTTTTGAATGAAGAAGTTTGGACAGGTGGCTTGTTTGCTATAGCACTCTCTGCATAAGAAAAATGCAGTTCAACTCCAGCTTTCAAACACCGAGTGCAATTTCATTCAGAACTTGAACCATTTCATTAACATTTTCCAAAACTGCTCTGATAGCTTCAACTTGACAGTTGCAACACATGTCACTGAGTGTTTGAGATTAGTTGGCTCCCCAGGGGAAAAAAAATTCTGATGCCATTTTTACAAAGACAGCTTGTTTCTTTGAGCTTATTTCAGTGAAAGATCATAGAGCCTGGAGAATTCTCAAAGCATTTTGGACAACTGCAGTACAGAAAACTGTGTCCACTCCTCACAGACTTAATATATGAGCATAGCAGTGACCACAATAAACTAGAGGATTTTCACTAAGTATCCATGTGGTCAAACTTTTATAGGGTTGTCTCAAACTCATGGCTTCGTCATAGTATTGACCTCTTACAGCTGAAATGTCAAGTCCCAAGACTGATAATTACTCTTGATCACTGTGGCAAGTCAAGCATCATCCATCTGCAGGCAGATTCAGGCTAGGGGATGCAGCAGTGACTCTGGCCTGGGGCAGAAGGTGGCAGTGACAAATCATGGCTGGAAGGGGATCTTGCCTTGTGTGTTACCCTATTGAAACAATGTTCTTCAGCACTTCCTATCCTCCTCTCTTGAATGCCCCTTTTTCTGACTGAGTGCTCCCTTAAATAATCTCTTGGATTCCTCCCTCTTCTCTCATTTTTATTCTCCAGGATGGAAACAAACACCTAACTCTTCTGCCTTGTTGGCCATAGGCGATGCATAGGGTGGGTACAGAGGGACACGTGCGCCCCTGAAATTGGCCACTGCTGATGCCTGCATTGCTGCCTATGGGTGGTCACTGCTCACCACGCCCCTCCCCCGGCCGCCAACACCACCACGGTCATCTGTGGGCGGTCCCTTCCTTGCCCACCCCTGCCACCGATGTGAGCATGGACACCTGCGGGAGGTCCCCACTCGGCCTGACCTCACTGCAGATGTCACCGCGGCCGCCTGTGGGAGCTCCCCTCTCGGTGCCGCCATGGCCACACTGCTCACACCACTGTGGCTGCCTGCGGAAGGTCCTTGTGCCAGCCCAGTATCTGAAGGCACAAGTTGTTCAAGTTTTTGGCCCTTCTAGGGTTCCACTGGGGAGGTCACACAGCACATCCTCCTTTGTCCACTGTGAGGTGTTCTGTCTAGTCTCTTGTTGTATGTAAAACACAGTCACCCAGATTGATCTCAAATTACCCAATTTTTCCGTTTCTTCTTTTTTCTTCAGTGTTGACCCCAGATCTCACCTGCCACATCTTGATGTTAAAGGATTTACATGGGGAGGGTACAAGTTAAACACCACTGGACAAAGGGGTTACTGATCAATTCCCTTGTGGTTTTGAATTTTCTCATAAAAATGAACTGGTTTCATTCTTGACAAAGAATGAAAACCCACAGTGTGTTCTTTATAATAAGGTTCTTTTATTAGGTCTCTATCAAAACTTTTTATATTGGTTTCTCTTGTGTCTTAGGTATGACCTTATCCTGGGCTGAAGGAAGTGACAGAAGCCTGTTCCTCAAGCTACTGGTCAACCTTTTGGTCAGTGGAGGTAATTATTATGCCCTAGATACTTCTGTAAGCATTCCACAATAGACTCAGTGCACCCGCCGGGCCTTGAACATCTTGTTCCGGGATTCCTTAATTTGAGTGTTCACCGGTACTTGCTTTGCCGCTGCAGGTGATCTTACGGGAGGTCTTTACATGTGCTGCAAGCTGCCCCTTTCTCACCTGCCACAACTTTGAATTTCTCACAGTGGGTGGGGCTTCATGTGGCGTGGTTGCCCTCGTTGAACGCCTGCTCCTTTGGTGTCTTCTGCGAGGCTCCACCTCCCCTATACCTCGCCCTATACCCAGCCCGGCAGATCCCGGTCGCTTTCGTGGCCAACCTCGTGCTCCCCTGATCACCCCCAAACAACGAGCCCTCCGCTCGCCTTTTCGCTTTTCCTGCTTCCGCACAACCTCAACCCCTTCTGACACAGGGAAACATAAAACACGCTTCTCTACTCAAAAAAAACTTAACAAATCCTAAGAAAACCACCACCACACCACTACTGGGTTTCCTTGCAGAGCAGGGATAGCCCTCCAACACATCAGCTTGCTGACAGAGCCTTCTCCAAGTGACCCGGCTTCTGTGGCTCCGCTCCACCTGCCCAGGTTAGAGCTGTTCTCTCTCCCAACTTTCCGCTATTGTGATCCTCTCTCTGGGTCTTCGAGATGTGTCTGCCCTCTCCCTGGGTCTTCCCAGCATAGTCCCAACTTTCCGCTATTGTGATCCTCTCTCTGCGTCTTCGAGATGTGTCTGCCCTCTTTCTGGGTCTTCTCCTCGCAGCTGCCCTCTCTCTGGGTCTGTTCTTCTCGCAGCGCCCCAAGTCCTCTTACCGGCTTGCGTCTTGCTTCGCCGGTGGCTGGGACTCCTGCTCCGGGTGCTGGTTTGCTGCCTGGGTTGACTGCTCCTCCACGGCCAGTGAGTGTAGGCTCTCCCGGCGTCCCGTGCCCCCAGCTGACCCCACCGGTCAGGCTCTCTTGGCGTCCACGCACCCCCTCCCTCTCTCACTGCCGGTCCTCTTATTTCTGCCGGCTGGTGATTGGGGCTGACATCATCCGCTGGCCACAGCTGACTAAAGGCACGGCTAATGATTCGCGTGGGCTTACCCTGTTGTCCTTGCTTTTCCTCCCCTCCTGCTGTAAGTAATTTTTCTTTTTTTACTTTCGCTTTTCTTGTTTCACCCCTGGCTCCTGGCCCCAGGGTTCCCCTCGTGGGCTTGGGAGTCTCCCCAGTTTGCCTCTCCCTGTGACACTCAGAAATCATAAAAAAATGTAGTTCCTGTCCTTTGGGCTTGACAAGCCTAATTTCCTTCCCCGCCCTCCACCCCCTACCTTGCTTTTTTAAGAGTATCAGTCCAACAGAAGGAAAAAAAAAGGTGCCTTCCCCTTTAAGTCTCTAAATGATGTCAGGCTTATTTTTTTTATGTTTCTTCTTTATAATGTTGCTCTAGCCTGACTCAAAACTTGAAAAGAAATATAAGAAAAGTTTTACTTTGCACTGTAGGACTCAGTTGTCTCTTCTGTTTCCCAAAGTTGCACCACCTCCCCGATTGCGTTCCCAATGATAAATCCTCTGTCAGAATCTCCCGGTCTGTTACAGTTCTCCAGCTTCCCCAACCAGCTAGCATTTCACTTCTCTTCATCCCTGCCTTTCCAATCAACTCCTCTCTCATTTTGGAGCACCCCACCTCCCTCCCTGTTTTCATCCAGGGCTCTTCTGCCCTCTCTCTCTCTCTCCATGGCTGCTGAAGCTTCATCAGGCAGCTGCCCCATAAAAACGGCTCTCTCCTTTCCTTTATTAGCTCTTGCTGGTGTTCGGGTCATGCCATCTCTCACTTACTGACACATCTTCCCCCTTAAGATGCCTCTAGGCACCTTTTTTTCTATTTCTAGAATTATGCCTTTGGATGTTTGCTGACTTTGGTTGGCATCCAACAAAGTTTTTCTGATTGGCATCTTGATAAAAAGTCCACCACCATGTTGGTCCATCCAGACATATATTTGATATGGAAATGGAAAGGTAAGGCTAAGGCCTACCGGGTGATCTGAGTATTGTCAGTCTTTGTGGTTTGTAGCCATTTTAGAGGAGTATGATCAGTGATTAAAGTAAACTCCCAGCTGAGAAGGTGATAATGGAAATATTCTACCCCCACCCCCCCAAAGCTAAGCATTCTCATTCGATTATTGCATACCTTTGTTTGTGGGGGTTAAGCTTGTGACTGGCATAGGCTATGGGTCAGTCCACTCCTTCATGTTCCTGTGACAATACTGCTCCCAGGGCTTGAATGGATGCATCTGTCTGTAAGACAAAAGATCGCTTGAAATCAGGGGTCTGCAGTACCACTTCCTTGCATAGCGCTGTTTTTGTTTGCTGGAGTGCCTTAAGGCAAGTCTCATTCCATTTGATCAGACCTGAAGTTCTTCCTTTTAGGGTGTTGATTAGAGGTGCTGACACCTCAGCAAAATGAGGAATGAAATGCTGATAATATCCGGCTAATGCCAGGAAGGCCCTTAACTGTTTTCTGGTTTGCAGAGGCAAGTAGTCTCTTATTGCCTCTATCTTATTCACTAATGGTCATACCCTGCCCTGACCAACCCCAAATCCCAGAATTTTGGTTTCAGCTTTTCCCAGTGTGCACTTCCCAGGATTGGCAGTGAGAGCAGTTTGCCTGAGTTCCTGAAGAACAGCCCGGAGGGCCCTCAGATGTTGCTCCCACCCCTCAGTGTAGAGGATAATGTCATCTATGTAAGCTGCTGCATAGCTTTGGTGTGATGCTAAAACCCAGTTGATGAGCCTTTGAAATGTAGCATCTGCCCCATGTAAGCAGAACGGCATATGTTTAAATTTGTAGAGGTGCCAAGGAGTGCCAAGGAGTGCCAAAGGCTGTTTTAGCTTGATCTTCCTTCCTAAGTGGAATTTACCAATATCCCTTGGTTAAATCTAATGTGGAAATGAATTTAGCTTGTCTGACCCTCTGTAGCAGTTCACTAATCTGGGTCATTGGGAAGTCTTGAAATGGCATTTAGCTTGCGAAAATCCACACAAAAGCTGGAATGAGCCATCTAACTTAGGTAACACCACTAGGGGACTCCTCCAAGGGCTTTGTGATTTGGTGATTACCCCCTGGGCCAACATCTTATCTATCTCTTTTCTTATAATATCATAACAATGATACAGAATTCTCTGCCATTTCTCTTGTACCACCTTGCCCTCTGGTGTGATAATCCGGTGGGTCATCCCTTTCGCACACCTGGGAACTTTGCTGAAAACATCTCAAACCTCCCTTACTAGGTGTACCAATTGTACCTGCTGTTTCTCATCCAATTGTGCTTCTAGGCCCATGGCCTTTACTGCATCCCTCCCTTCCTTATTCTTATTTTCTTTGGAGTTGGTATTTAACTTTTCTTGTGTGGGAGAGGAAAGTAGGCCATCTCTTTGCTTCCACAACTTCAACAAGTTGATATGGAAGATTTGTTTTTCCTTTTTATATCCTGGTTGGAACACTTCATAATC
The DNA here is from genome assembly GCF_000455745.1 of Alligator sinensis. Lineage (NCBI taxonomy): Eukaryota > Metazoa > Chordata > Crocodylia > Alligatoridae > Alligator > Alligator sinensis. The sequence continues at coordinate 536,840 of NW_005842781.1, read as the reverse complement.
ATTGGGCCAACTTTCCTTATAATCTCAAAGGGGCCCAGCCATCCATTCAAGAATTTGCTAGAGGCACTCAGAAGCAGTACTAACACTTTCTGTCTTGCCTGAAACTCCCCTTGTTGTGTCCCCTGGTCATATGATTCTTTCTGTTTTGACTGAGCTTGAAGAGATGCTCCTGCACAACCTCTCCTATTTTCTGTAATCGACCTCTCAACTTTTTTTACATATGTGGAAGGTTGGGGACCTTTGGGTTCATCTCTTTCCCAGCCCTCTCTAACAATATCTAGGAGCTCCTTTGAAAGATATCCATATACCAGTTCAAATGGTGCAAAGCCGAGTGAGGATTGCGGGGCCTGTCATACTACGAACAGCAGAGGTGGAATTAACAGGTCCCACTTGCAAGGTTCCTCTTAGACATAATGGCGCAACATGCCCTTTTGCGTGCCTTTGAACCTTTCCACTAGTCCATCCATCTGCAAGTGATACACAGATGTTCATAAATGATTAATTGTAAGTACACCACAAAGGCTGCAGAAGACATGTGACATAAAACTGGTCCCTTGGTCGGTAATAATTTCATCAATCCATCTGACCGTGTAGGCATCGATGTCACAGTCGCCTAGTTTTTTAATGAGGATGGGGTGGGAGACAGTGTCAAAGGCCTTGCTGAAGTCCAGAAAGACTACACCCATGGCGACACCTGCATCCAATGCTTTTGTGACTGTTGGCTAGTTCAGTAAGGATGATGGCTTGAAAAGCAGCTTCTCCTTTTTGTGGTTCTCTAAAGTGAAGGTTGCTAGCAAAACTCTCGAGCTCTAGTCCCTCTAAGTTGATAGTATTCTCACCATTTTTGCCTACCATCCCTATTTGGTCTTCATCCTGTGCCCTCACTACATCCAAGACCTGATAAATTTCATCCCAGTCCTGACCAAATACCATTTGGTAGGGCCAGTCTCCTGACAATCTTACTGGCATCTCTTGGGTTACATTGAGTACTTCCACCCAATATATCTTTCTGGGATATGTAGAGATTTGCCCATGCATACACATAATTTTGACTGCCTTCATGTCTGGGGCCTGATCCTTGGGTGCCAAATCAGCTCACATTAAAGTCTGTGTGCATCCCATATCAATGATGGCTTGCAATCTTTTATCTCTGACTTGGGCCCAGACCATTGGTTTCTCCTTCTCACCTCAGTTACTCATTGCTATGCTACAGTCCATCATCTTAGTGTGTCCATTATCTTTCTGGTCATGCCTGTGTGTCTGCATGTCCATGTGAGAGTCCCCTGAGTGAAATCCTGTTCTATACAAGCAGTTCCATTCTCTTGCCATATGCCCCAGCCGGCCGCAAAAAACAAAACAAAAGACATACAAGGTGATTTCCCTGAGTCTGATGAGTTTCCCAAGTTTCCTTACATTCTGGTTCTCTTTGTACATTATTCAGCCCTGGTTTTGATGTTGGACTTTTTTCCTTGATGTTATCAATTTGAGCACTGTCAAATGTTTTGCTATGCACAAGGCTTTGGAAAATGATTTTGGTCAGTGACATCTCACCCACCTTTGTGTGTTCTCTTCTAAATTGAGGTGGAACTGTTCTAACAATGTCTGATCACATATCTCCACTGAGGATAGCTACTGCGGCCTAAGCCACTTCTCAAGCAGATCAGCTAAGTGTTGTAACAGTATTCTTGGGGACTTGACTTCTTTCTTTGTCTTCATCCTGAATGTCTGGCAGTATCTCTCTGGGTTAAACCATTAATGGTTTAGACCATTTAATGTCTAAATGGTATAAGATTTCTTTCTTTACTTTATCATAATCAGTAGCTTCTCCCTGGTTCATCATGTGATATGCTACCTGAGCCTTCCTGATTAATAGCATGCCTAATTGTCCCATCCAGTAGCTCCAATCCAACCTGGAAGCTAATGCTGCTCACTCAAAGCTTTCTAAGAAGGTTTCTGTTTCAGCTTGGGGTGTCGTCTTCGGTACTTTGATCTCCACCTGATTCCTCTGAGCCCAGGTCTGTTGCTGTAACCATTTTTCTTCTAATGCAATTTGTCTTGCTGCTTGTTGTTGTAGAAGCTGACCTACCAGGTGTAAGGTCTTCTGAAGTGGGTCGGGATTTCCCATTGTGCCCCAAAATAGATCCACTCTGAACCTCTAGGCTACAGTTAAGAAATTCCCCGCCAATGCACCACTGTCATGTGTTCTGTCTAGTCTCTTGTTGTATGTAAAACAGACACCCAGATTGATCTCAAATTACCCGATTTTTCTGTTTCTTCTTTTTTTTTCAGTGGTGACCCCAGATCTTCTTTATAACGTTCCTCTAGCCTAACTCAAAACTTGAAAAGAAATATAAGAAAAGTTTTACTTCGTACTGGAGGGCTCAGTTGTCTCTTCTGTTTCCTGAAGTCATGCCGGCTCCTGGATCACATTCCCAATGATGAATCCTCTGTCAGAATCTCCTGGCCCATCACAGTTTTCTGGTTTCCCCAGCCAGCTAGCATTCATAGATTTCATAGATTTCATAGACATTCGGGGCTGGAAGGGATCACATGAGATCATCGGGTCCAGCCCCCCCCACCCTCCACCGCCATAGTCAGGAAGTCAGCTGGGATCAAGTGACCCCAGCAAAAAATATATCCACCTGTTTTTTGAAAGAGTCCAGAGCAGGTACTTCTGAGGGGAGTTTGTTCCAGACCCTGGACACATGCACCATAAAGTACGTTTTTCTTATGTCCAGTCTGAATTGGCCTTCCTGGAGTTTATGGCCATTAGACCTTGTTATCCCTTGGGGAGCTCTGGTGATCAGCTGTTCTCCTAGGTCCTGATGTACCCCTCTTATGTAATTGTAGGATGCCACCAAGTCCCCGCTGAGTCTTCTCTTCTCCAGACTGAAGAGTCTCAAGTCCCCGAGCCTTTCCTCATATGGCCTTCCCCGCAGGCCTTGGATCATACGAGTGGCTCTCCTCTGGACTCTCTTAAGCTTCTCCACATCCTTCCTGAAGTGAGGGGCCCAATACTGGATGCAGTACTCCAGCTGCAGTCTCACTAGGGCCGATTAAAGTGGGAGGATGACTTCCTTGGTTTTGCTTGAGATGCATTGGTGGATGCATGCTAGAGTTTGCCTTGCTTTGCCAGCCAGAGCATCGCATTGGTGGCTCATATTCATTTTGTGGTCAATGAAGACCCCCAAGTCCCTTTTGGCCCTGGTGCTAGCAAGCTGAGTCTCTAGGTATGTTGAGGGCTCTGCCTACCAAGGTGCAGCACCTTACACTTCTCTTCATTGAAGACCATCAGGTTTTGTCAGCCCACCTTGAGAGCATGTCCAAATCAGCCTGTATCCCTAACCTGTCCTGCGGTGTGACCAGCCTCCCCCACAATTTGGTATCATCTGTGAACTTGGCCAGTTCATATCTGACTCCCAAATCCAGATCATTGATGAAGATATTAAAGAGTACCAGCCCAAGTATCGAGTCCTGAGGGACTCCACTGGTCACCCTGCATCACGTTTATCTGCTCCCATCAACTAGTACTATTTAGGTCCAGCCCTGTATCCAGTTTCCTAGCCATCAGACCCTATGATGATCAAAGGCCACAGTTCCCTAGCTTAACCATGAGGACATCATGGGGAACTAGGTCAAAGGCTTTCTTGAAATCCAGATATACGATGTCCATGTTAACTCCCTTGTCCAGGGCACATGTTACCTGGTCATAGAAGGAGATGAGGTTGGTCAGGCAAGAACCTGTCAGTCACAGAGCCATGTTGGCTGGCATTAAGATGTTTGCCTTCCATTAGTCTGGAGTTGATGGATCCCTTGAAAATTTTCTCAGAATTTTTCTAGGGATGGACATCAGACTGGTCTATAGTTCCTCTAGTCATCCCGCCTCCCTTTCTTGAAAATAGGGTCCACAGTGGCTCTTTTCCAGTTGTTTGGGCCCTCACCTGAGTGCCACAAATTTTCAAATATCTCTGCCAAGGGGGAGGCAATGATGTCTGCCAGCTCCTGACTCTTTCCTGCATTCCGTCTGGGCCCCCCCGGACTTGTGAATGTCCAGTTTTTGGGGGGTTTCCCTCACCTGATCCATATATATTTTGGGCCTTTCACCCACTCCGAGGATGGTTTGTGTCATTCCTGAGTGTGATCCTCCTGAAAGGGTGAAAAACCAGTGCAAAAAGGTCATTTAGGAGATTGGCCCTCTCTGGGCATCGGATGTCAGTTGCCTCATTGGATCTCTCAGGGGCCCAATGCTATCTTTGTTCTTTTTCTGACTTCTCACACATCTGAAGAAGGACTTTTTGTTGTCCTTGAATCCCGTAGCTAGCCCAAGTTCGGTTTGTACCTTGGCTTTTCTTGACGCCTCTCTACAGGTGTGGGTGAGTGCTGAGTAATCCTCTTTGGTGATGCTTCCTGTTTTCCAGCTAACGTAGGCTTGTCTTTTGAATGTACTGAGGTCCAACAGTTCCTTATTTAGCCGTGGGGGCATCCTTGCCCATTGACTGCATTGCTTGTGAGATGGTATGGCTATTCCCTGTGCTTCTAGAAGTATGTTTTTGAGAGATGACCATTCCCCGTCTACTCCCTTTTCCAGAGGGGTATGGCCTTTAATTGCCTGACTGACCAATTCTCTGTTTGCAATAGTCAGCCTTCCCAAAGTTAAGGACTTCTGTTTTACTGAGGGTTTTGCCTGCTCTTTGGTGAACTAAGAAGGTGGCCAATTCATGGTCACTGTCACCAAGCTTCCCCTCAATCCTCAGATCACTCACCAGTTCCCCGCCTTTGGCCAGGATCAGATCAAGCAATGCCTCTCCCCTAGTCGACCTATAGACCTCCTGTGTTAGGTAGAGGTCATCAATGCATGTGAGAAAGCTATGCGACTTCTCAGATTTGGCTGTGCACTCATCCCAAGAGATGTCAGGGAAGTTGAAGTCCCCCATGATGACCATACATTGGGAGCACATGGCTTTGATGAGTTCCCTATTGAATTCCCACTGTAGTTCTTCCTCTTGGAAGGGAGGTCTATAGTGGACTCCTACAAGTATGTACCCTCCCCATGTTCTCTTTATATTTTGACCCAGAGGGTCTCAAGACACCCTTCCTGGTTAGAAAACTTAATCTGCAGGGAAGTGAACTGATCCTTGACCTAGAGAGCAATGCCCCCACCCCTCTTCCCCACATAGTCTCTCCTATACAAGGTGTAACCCTCTAAAGTAACTGACAAATCATAGGTGGAGTCCTACCAGGTCTCCATTATCCCTACAAGGTCATAGTCATTTTCACATTGGAGAAGGGCCAGTTCCTCATACTTATTTCCCAAGCTCCTGGCATTCATTTACAGGCAGTTGTTTGCCATGAGAAGCCTAATGCTTCCCTGAGTGGTGAAGCAGGACCTTTTCTTGGGCTGTCACCAGAGCAACTTCCCTTGGGCTGCCCAAGTTTTTGTTAGTGCAGCTGACATGACCTAAGCTAGAACTGTTAATAGACCACCAGTCCCTCAGCAGTCTTGGTTTCAAGCCATGCCAAGAAGGTCAGCCATTCTGGCTGAGAAGAGCCTCTTTTCTTTTGCAGATGTGATGGAGGCCATCCTTTCCCAACAGTCCGCTGTCTCTGAAATGCAGACCATGGTCGAGGAAGCCAAACCCCTTGCAATGGCACCATCTTTGGAGTCTTCTATTCACCTCACCGATGCACCTATCCCTCTGGAGCCCATGTCCTGTGACTGGGAAGATTGAAGAAAACACTATCTGTGCCCTCACACCCTTGAGCCCAGCTCCCAGAGCCCTGTAGTCACACATCACCTGGCCCAGAGTGCTCCACACCACACCATTGGTACTCACATGGATGAGTCAAATGGGATGGTGGTCGGAAGGCCAGATGAGTTTGCGGATCCTCTCCATCACATCCTGGACATGAGCTCCAGGCAGGCAGCAGACCTCATGGGCTAGGGGGTCAGGGAGACAGATTGCTCCCTCAGTACCCCTAAGGAGGGAGTCACCTACCATGATAACTCTGCATCTTCTTCTAGGTGCAGGTGCTGGTGGCTCTCCATCCTCACATACTGGAGCTGGTGGTATGGCTGGCTCTCTTGATGTGAGAGGTGCAAAGTGATTGTGCAGCTCCAGGGGAGTGGTAACCCTGGTGCTGAGCCTCTTTGGGATGGAGACAACCACTGTCCAGGCAACCCCAGGCTGGACTTCATGGCGGTTCCTTGGTTTCACCAGTCTGTCATGAGCCGTTGGGTGGAGAGCCTGAAATAAGAGTCCAGTTCCTGTTCCACATCTTTAATGGAGTGCAGCTACTGGACTGTTGCCTGGAGTTCCCTAATTGGAACTCCAGGTCCTCCACCATTGAGCACACCCCACAGAGGGAGGTACCAGTACTCCCAAACCCAGATGCCTGCAGTCTTGCTAGGCAGCCTCCACATGGAGCCAGGGGCTATGTGAGTGGAGGCCGGAGCTGAGGGTCCTGCCCGGGTGGGGGCCAGGATCACAGACTCCATTTGGGTATAGGCCGGAACCATGGGCTCTGTTTGGGTGGAGACCCTGGTGGTGTCAGAGCAGGGGAGTCCAGGTGCAGGGGGGAGCCTCAGGGTGCGATGTTTCCCACCCACCATGGTCCTTGCAGTCTGGCTACTACTGCGCAGACCCTTGGCTACGGCTTAGTGCCTGGAGCCTCGTGCGCTCCTGCTCATTCACCTGTAAAAACTGCCACAAAAACTCGGGCTACTACTGTGCAGACCCTTGGCTATGGCTTAGTGCCTGGAGCCTCGTGCACTCCTGCTCACTCACCTGTAAAAACTGCCACAAAAACTCATGTGCCGGGCAGACAAGCTTGCCTGTTAGTGCATCCTTTTCATGTGGCTCTGGTTGCATGACTTCCTGTGGGGCTGGGCAAAGTAGGAGCTGGGGTGGGATGAGACCCTCCTTAGCTCCTCTCAGCTGCCTCTCCGCAGCTGTGCTAGCCTCCTCCCACCACAGGCCCCGCTTACCTCTAGTTCTGCTGGGAGTCAGATGAGGGTCCACTGCAGCTGCTGGGGGTCACTGGAGGTCTTTGGGGTGTGGGGGCATGATGGGCTTTCACCCATGCTTCACTCACTGCTTCTGGACCCTAACTGTGGCTTTTTTTTCTGTTGGGGGGCCCTTTTAAACCTTCCACTGCTCTTCGCCCCCACCTTCCCAATTGGCTCCTCCCTCATTCTGGCGCACCCCACCTCCTTCCCTGTTTTCATCTGGAGCTCTTCTGCCCTCTGTCTATCCAGGACCACTGTAGCTTCACTGAGCAGCTGCCATGGAAAAACAGCTCCCTCCTTTCCTATATTGGTTCTTGCTGGAGTTCGGTTTGTGCCGTCATCGGCTCTCTCTTCATGACATCGTCCTCCACATACACCTTTGGATATATGAAGGAGCATTCTAATACTTTCATTATGCCCCTTTATAAACAATAAAAGGATGTGAACAGACCTGTGTGTAACATAGAGAGAGGAATTTGATTATCAAGATGGAAAGTGAGGGGGAGACAGGTAAGAAATGAGGGAGGAGGGGAGACAGTGATGAGAGAGGCAAACTAGGGATTTTTTTTTACAAGTCAGACTTACTCTTAGCTTGCCAAAGAACACCCAATCCATTCTAGTCCTTCACATTTATGTCTCAACTTCCATCAGTCTATTTGTTCATCTGCCTTTAGCTCAGGCCAGAGACTGAAGCTTTCTCTTTGCATAAAGTAGCTAACCAGAGATTTTGGCATGACACAGTATATTCGCCATGTTCCTATCAAGATATCCACTCCTTTATAATAAACGTGGCTTAAAAATTATTATCAGCCATACTCCAGTGCACCCCAGGCATCAAATGAACATCCTGAAGAAACAACTCACAACAACTTGTTAAGAGCTGCTCCAGTATCAACTCACAGATAGGAGGCTGCAATTTCTGCCTTTGGGCAGAAGAGGGAGGAATTGTACAGGTTTTGCATTGTAGAAGGCAGGAAGGAGACTCAAAGATGCAGAAGCAGATCTGGACGGGGTGGAGTTCAGGCTGCGAGATGGACAGAGATGAGGCTGCAACATCTGTCCTTGGGTGTCTGGACAGATCAAGGCAGCCCCAGCTCGGGCTGCTCCAGACCCCTTAGCAGAAGGGCTAGAGGCTCAGAGATAGGGATTGTGAGGGGTGCTCTAGGGTGGACTGTAAAATGGAGCTGTTTGTGCCCACACAAGAGCTGCCACAGGAGCATTTCTGGGCAGACAAAAATGGAGCCAATACCCCTCTTACTTGCTGTGGGAAGGGACATTCAGTTGGTGTCATCAGGTGTATCAGGAAGCACTGGCAGTGGAAGGGGGAGGAGCTGATTTTCCCCTGTGCTGAGCTGCAACTTGTCCTGCACTACCACTTCTTAGCCTGGGCCCCACACCTGCTCTGTCAGGGCTAAGCTGCAGCAGGAGCAGCAGCTGGGCAGAAACTGATGCTTGGCACGGAGGATCACACCCTGCTGACTGCCACCAGGCAGGTTTTGTTGTGGTCACCCAGAGCCTGTGCCATGCTAATCTGTGGTGCAGGTCCTTCACGACCACTTGTTAGTTGCCCTGCTGCTGCTCCATGCAGTCAATGCTGCTGCACTGGGCAGCCCAGAGGTGGCAGTGAAGTTGCAGGCTCCAGGTGGCCACACCAAAACCTGTCCAGCGGTGGCAAGCAGAGGGGACACTTTCCCTCATGCCAAGCAGCAGTTTCTGCCCAGCTGTTGCTGCCACTGCTGCTGCTACTCAGCCCTGATTGGTGAATTTGGAGCTGGTGTGGGGCATGCAGGGCCGTAGCTGTATGTGGTGGTCTCTGCCACTACTGCTGCATGCAGCTGGGCAGTGCAGAGCAGGCATGGGGCACACTGAGGCTGTGCACATTTGGTGCTGGAGGGGAGGCGACACAGGGCACTTGGGCTCTGACATATTGCAGGGTGGGGGAGGGTGCTGACTGGCTCACTGGGGCACAAGCAGGGGGCTCCCATGCACACACCATAATGTCCGTAACACTGTCTATCTATAATGCTGTGGGCCAACTGGTTAGCTACGGGAGTCAAGGATAATAAGTCCTTCATTAGGTATGTAGGCAGTAGAAGGAAAACAAATGGAAGTGTGGGAACCCTGCTAAGCACCTCGGGACAGCAGGTAACCAACATTCAGGAAAAAAATGCACTTCTGAATGCCTACTTTACTTTGGTATTTCACCGGACCATGGGGAATGTCAAGTGAGAAAGGCTCATTGGGGGCATTCCAGGACTGACAGCCTCCCCACCATGGATGCTGCCTGGGTGCAGTACCATTTGGAAAAGCTAGACATTTATAAGTCAGCACAACTGGATGGATTTCATCTGAGAGTGCTGAAGGAGCTGACTGCGGTCACCACGGAACCCCTGGCAAAGCTCTTTCAGAATTCATAGTGCACTGGGGTAATCCCTGATGACTGGAAGAGGGCCAACATTGTGCCCATATTCAAGAAGAGGAAAGAAGTCGCACCTGGGCAACTGTAGGCCAATGAGCCTCACCTCCAGGATTTTCCTGGAAAAGCTCATTAAAGAATCTGTGCACTACGCTTGAGAAGGTAAGATTCTGAATGACAGCCAGCAGGTCTTGTCTTACCAATCTCTTCTCCTTCTATGATCAGGTCTCTCACCACCTAGACATAGGAGAGGTGGTAGACATTATATACCTAGACTTCCAAAAGGCTTTTGATTTAATATCCCAAGATAACTGGGGGTCTGGTGACCCCAGCAAGGTGATTATCTAGTGTCCTCTTGAAGATTTCCAGGATAGGTGATTGCACCACCTCTGGAGGGAACTTATTCCACAGTCCGGACACCCTGACTGTGAAGACATTTTTTCCTAACGTTGAGCCTGAATCAATCTTCCAGGAATTTGTGGCCATTACTTCTGGTTTTTCCCTCAGGTGCTCTTGTGAACAGTTGCTCACTGAGCTCTTGATGTATTCCCCTACTGTAGTGGTAAGCTGCTATCAGGTCCCCAGTCAGCTTTCTTTTCCTCAGGCTGAAGATTCCCAGATCCCTCAGCCTTTCCTCATATGGCTTACCTTTTAAGATTTGGGTGGTTTTTTGCATGCTGTCAGGCGTGTCCACATTCTTGTTAATGTGTGGTGCCCAAAACTCAACACAGAACTTGAGCTGTGGTCTGACCAGTGCTGAGTAGAGCAGAAGAATCACCTCCTTGGCTTTGCTGGAGATGCATCGATTGATGCAAGCCAGAGTATTATTTGCCCTTCTGGCTACAGCATCTCACTGCTGGCTCATATTCATACTGTGGTCTATAATTGCCCCCAGGTCCCTTTCATTCATGGTGCTAGTCAGTTTGATGCCGCCAAGCCTGTAGGTGTGATGGGGGTTGCTCGTTCCAAGGTGCAGCACTTTACATTTCTCATTGTTGAACTTCATCTGATTCCGATCCATCCAACTTGCTAGCCTGTCTAGGTCAGCCTGTATCTGTTGCCTATCTTCAAGCATGACCATGCTCCCCTATAGCTTGGTGTTATCCACAAACTTGGCCAGTAAGCTCTTCACCTCCACATCCAAATTGTTAATAAAGATGGTGAAAAGTAGTGGACCAAGCACTGATCCCTACAGGACACTGCTGCCCACTTCTTGCCAGGATGACACTGGCCTATAATTACTTGGATCTGCCTTCCTCCCCTTCTTAAAAATAGGGACCACACTGGGCCTTTTCCAGGCCTCCAGGACCTGACCCGAGTGCCATGAGTGCTCAAACAGTTGTGCCAGTGGTTCTGCTATGACACCGGCCAACTCCTTCAGTACTCTCAGATGAAGGCCATCTAGGCCTGCTGACTTAAACACATCCACTGCATCCAAGTGACTCCACACCTCTGTTCAGGTCCCTCCTGACCCTAGCTACTATGAAACTATAAAACTACTATGAAACACCCTTTTAGGTCTCAGTTGTGTGTTCTTGGGTAACCCTGGCACAGGGCACAGCTTAAGGCTGCAGTGAATTCTGGGACCAGAGAAGCAGGAGAGCGCTGCATGATGGGGAATCTGTGCTTCCAATGTTAATCAACCCATGTTCACACACACCCAGCTCAGCATTTATCAGACCAGTTCTAATCTGGATTTGCTAAGGACTTTTCCCCCCCCAGACACACACACACAGCTCTAAGTTTAATAGGCATCTCGGGCCGTACATTCCCCGGTCCCACTATGGGAGGCCTATTTAAACTTGATTGACTAAAACTCGGTTGCCGGGTTAGGGAATGCTGAGGCAAGAGACCGAGTCAGAGGGGGTATGGGCAACATTTGAACAATGGTTAAGGGTTCATCACAGCATCCAGCCTGCTGGAGCCCTAATCCCAGGTGTTGTCATATCTTTCCCGAGACGACTGGTGGGAGTCCTCTCCACAAAAGGTTATGAGCACCCCAATAATTGTTTTAAGTCTGTTAAAAGACTATAGTAAGATCTGGAAAAGTCATGCTAAGCTGAGGCTTGTGCACAACAAGTAAAAATCCAAAATCCTGATGCTGCAAGCTATCTATTGTTCCTGAAGAAACCATGAGATATCCCATCAGTATATCTGCCACCCATAGGAATTTCAAGCTGGCTCCCAAGTATTTGGGTTACTCCCTAATCTTAAGTGTTTCCTGATTATCAATCAGTTTCCTGAGATGGTCCAAACCAGATAACCCCTTGTCAATAGAAAAGACAATGATTTACACTACTGAGGGTGCTTCAAAGCAGCTGAACTGAGGGTATAAAAATCTGTAAGTGTGTGTGCTGCTAGAGGGAGAAGAGGAAGAGGAAAAGGAAGGAAAAGAAGTATAAGCAGGAGGAAAGAAGGAGAAGAAGAAAACCCCTGTGCTGACACCATCCCCTGTCGTTCTTGGGACGCTGGAAGAACAGATCATCTCTCCCTTCAAGGACTGTGCTACAGACTGTGCCTGTCAGCTTTGCAGCCTGAGTACCGTGGACTAGGTGAGATCCCAGCGTTCTCTGTCTTCTTTCTAGGCATAAACTTCTGAACCTGAACTGTATCAGTTAAGCTTGAGTTAAGTTTCCCCAAATACTTAGTGAAACCAGGGTAGTATTGTCATTGTTGGTGTTTGTTTTTCTTTTGCATGTCTATTACTACTAGTGCTATTATATATTTCATATGCTTAGCAATAAGTAACTTTTATAGTCAAACTGGTAGTAATTGGGTATATTTTTCCTTCTCTGTTTCTCTTTCCTCCCGTGCTCTGCAGCAACGCTTCTTTTACCTATGCTAAAGATCCCTGTGAAGCCCAAATTATTGTGGGGTCTGCTCATCAAGAGGCCAAAGATTGGGACGTGCTGAGTTTGAAACACATAAGGGGATCAGCTTGTACAGGCTGATTGACCCAGTTTGACTCAGACGTGCCCTTATGAACTGAATGCTGGCCCATGAGGGTGTCAGCTGGACACCCAGCCGGATTCAGAGGGATTCTGTTTGCCTGTGTGCTTGTGTCCGACTGCAGCTTATTGTTGCTCTGATGAACTGATTCTTGGCATATCAGGGTGTCAGCCTGTCCACGCTGATCAACCCGGCCGGATCAGGCGTGTCATGTTAATCTGTGTGTGTTTGTGTGTATGACTGATTGGTGACTGGAGGAACCCAGCCCCATTGAGACTGAGTCCTGCAAGATAGCTCCATTGGGGGTGAGGACTTACAGAAGGCAGATATACAGCTCTGTATAGAAACACAAGTAACACAAGCAGCACATTGATAGAATTACCAAGACCCTAGAATTGTATCTCTAATAAATGAGCACACCCCAAAGTAATGGGCAAATCTGGTAACAACACCAAGTCAACATCTCTTCGGGAACACTGAGGCAAAAACCTCATTGAATAGCTCAGTCTTATCCCCACTGTCTGTCAGTGATTGCTCCTGCTTGTTCCGTAGGGGTCCTATGCTGCCCTGCACCTTCCCTTTACTCCCTACATACCTAAAAAAATACTTTGTGTTGTCTTTAATTTGTGTTGACAGCCTCAGCTCTGTAGTTGTTTTGACTTTTCTAACTGCCTCCCTGCAAATGCAGGCCAAGTAGGTATACTCCTCCTTGGTAGCTTCCCCCTGCTTCCACCAAGTATATATGCCTTCTTATTTGCCCTTAGGCTCCCCTGGATTTCCCTGTTTAGCCTAGGAAGTTTTTTGGCTCCTTTCCCCCTTTTCACTTCTACTGGGACTGTCTCCCTCTGCGCCCAAAGGATTGCTTCCTTTAGGAACGACCACCCTTCCTGGACTTCCATCTCACTAATGCTCCTATCTTGCAGTGCATCATTGACTAGACTCCTAGGCACACTGAAGTTAGCCTTCCTAAAGTCAGGCACTTCTACTCTACTAGTTATTGTACCCACCCTATGCTGTATGGTGAATTCGATTGATTGGTGGTCACTGTCCCCAAGGTGACCATGTATCTGCAGCTCTCCTACCAGGTCCTCCCCAGTAGCCAACACAAAGTCCAGTAAGGCATTCCCCCTAGTGGGACTGTATACCTCCTGCTTTAGGTGAAGGTCCTGCATGCATGTTAAGAACCTAAATGAATGGTTAGATTTGGCTGACTGCTCCTCCCAGCAGATGTCAGTGTAGTTTGTAGCAGACCCCCACCACCACCACCAAGTCCCTTTCTCCTTGATATTAATGTATCCTAAGCCAAAATGCCTCAACTTTCTCCTCCTCTGATCCCATTTTAATTAGGGTAGATATATAATGCTCCTTTACATAGAGAGAAACCCCTCCCCCTTTCCTCCCTACTGTGTCCCTTCTGTACAACATGTAGCTCTCAGTGTGTACTGCCCAGTCATGGGTAGGGTCCCACCAGGTTTCTGTTAGCCCCACTAAATCAAAGTTATTATCTGCAAGCAGAAGTGTGAGTCCTTCAGCTTGTTCCCCATGTTCCTAGCATTAGTGTAGAGGCACTTGAGCCCTCTGTCTGGTGCCTTTGGTGCCTGCCCCGCCTCCCCCTGCCAATTCTGATGCCCAAAGGGCCCCTTGGTACTTACCTTGGGTGTATTGCTGCATGTCTCACAGTTTGTAGGTTCTAGACTCTCTCCATCTCCTGACTCCCCGTCCCCTGTCATACTTAGTTTAAAGCCTGATGTAGGTCAGCCAACCTGTAAGAAAAGAGACTCTTGCCTTTTGCAGAGAGATGAAGCCCATCATGTCCTAGGAGGTTCCTTCCATGGAAGTGCGGATCATGGTAGAGGAAGCCAAAACTCGCACAATGGCACCAACTCCAGAGCCATGGGTTGACTTCTCTGACACAGGTGATGTGATGCTAACTGCTACCACTGACTGGGAGGATCCATGAGAAGACCACCTGTTCCCCCATCTTTCTAAGCTTAAGCCTGGTCCCCAGAGCCCTGTAGCCATTCATGATATGGTCTGGACTACTCCTGGCCATATAATTTGTTCCCGCATGGATGAGGACCATGGGATAGTTGTTGGAGGACTGGATAAGGTCAGGAATTCTTCCCATGACATCCCTGATCCTAGCTCTGGGCAGGCAGCAGACCTCATGCACCATGGGATCCAGATGACAGATGGGTATATGTATATGGCATATGCAGGTACCTGTTCCATTGAATTCCTTGTTAGTACTCTCTTTGTCGTTTGTTAAGATTTACTGCCAATTGCCTATATTTTAACTGTTTTATGGGCTTACCTGTGCTTACTTGTTTCAGTCCAGTTATTTACCTGTGCTGGGCCATGGACCTGTGGCTGGTGATATAATCTCCTGGATACTAATCATAGGATATAATATACGTAGAGCATATATTGTATATATTCAATAATAATATTCTTTTGAGATTTTGTATATATTTATCATTGTATATTAAATAAATTGGTACATAGTTAAGCCATTTTTTGTCCTGGCCTGACTATACAGAATAGAGGGCTCTGAGTAATATCACAGATCCCTCTCACAGTTGTTCTGCCTGGCCACCCATCATTTCTAATTTTAGAAAGGAGCACAGGCTTGGGTGGATCCGGGTTACATTCAAAGACCTTTGCTCTCCGGCATTGGACAGCACCCTGCAATTCCAGGGCTGCACTCTACATACAAACAGGTCTGGAAAATAGCAACTATAATGCCAGATGGAAGAACAGAACAGAAAAACATAAGGCTGGCTCAGACCAGCGGTCCACCTAGCCCAACTTTCTATCTTTGACAGTGGAAGGTATGGGTGTTTTAGAGAAGAGTTGCTCAACCTATGCCCCACAGGCCAGGCCTGGCTCACAGAGTCATATCATATGGACCATGGGGCTCCTCACAGGTCCAGAAACTTGGGAATGAGGGAGCAGTGGCAGTATTAATAGCTGCAGCTTCCAGAGTCATGGCAATCAATGCTGTCATTGCTCCCCTGCTGCCAAATTTCTGGGCCTACGGGGCACCCTGTGGGCTGGGTGATGTGGTTAGGTCAAGGTGAAGGGTCATTGTTTGGTCAGATGCAATGCACAGGTCTGGGCTGGCATGCTGGATCATACCTGTTGAGCAACCCAGTGCACCAGCCCCACCATGGATCCAGCCCATGGATGGTCTGAATTCACACCGCTTTTCTAGCCTTCAGGGGTAGATAGGATGAGTGCCACTGCTTTTGGAGATGAGCATATGAATAGGGTATTATCTAGAGCAGTGGTACTCAACCTTTTGGCCCAGCAGGCTACTTGAGTGGCACAAGGTTGGTTTGAGGGCTGGATCAGGCCCTGGAGGCCAGCACCACCCTGCTTTGTGCTCCACACACTGGAATTGGGTTCTGTGTGGGCACGAACCACCTCCTCTCAGCTTCTTCATGTCAGGATTGGATCCAAGGGGCCTGTTATGTTCCCCTCCCACTTCTCACTTGTTGAGATTGGGTCCTGGGGGACTCGTACTACTTCCTTCCAGCTCTTGCATGTTGAGATTGGATTCCAGGAGATGGCTGCACCCTGTCCTGCCCCCACATGTCAGAATTGGGTCCTGGGGCCTGGCATTGCCCCCTCCTGCTCTCCACAGACCTGCCTTTTTGCCCCTGGATCCAGTGCCCTGTTCAGCATGTAGGGTCTGGGATTCCCCACAGGTTTGGAATTATGGCAATAGTGGAATGGTGCCACCACTCCCCCATTGCCAAGTTTCCAGACCAAAGGTGAGCCTTGTGGGACAGATGATATAGTACCAAAGGCTGGATCTGTCCTGCAGGCCAGAGGTTGAGTGCCCCTGATCTATAGTTATCTACCTCCTGTCAACTATCTATGGCATCCAGGGACAAAATGATAATTCCTATAGTTAGGGCTGACCAAATATTTGCCATTAATGGAAAATTGAATTTTCAACTGAATTATTTTGTTTTGTTTTATTTGTCCTAGTGAGAAGTTTCTCCTTTCTACTGAAAAAGCCATCTTATTATCAACATATTTCGGCCTATATTCAAAATGCTTTGGGGGGACTATAAGGATTGCTCTTCCAGATGGGAGCTTTATTTCACTCCTCTTGTTCATGTTCATCCCTCATAATGGGGAAGGGAGGGAGCATTCTGAACTACATCTCCCATGATGCAGTACAGTTTCCACATGGCATCACCACCTCTCACTGAGATGAGTGGTAGAACATCACATAGGGGTTTAGCTGTTCATGGTTCAGTAGATTTTCCATCTTGTCACTCTCCATCTGTTCTTACTTATCTGTCAAACCCACAGCCTGGGAGTCAGCATTGTTCAGTTGGATTTCCATGCCCTTCTTTGCTGCTCCTATTTCATCTAAAGTGCAATGGATGTTGTGCCCATCTCAGTTCAAGTATCCACTCCTGTGCTGCCTTGGCATGTACGCCTTGCCTCGGATATGATGGGACTTCATGTGAACCCTGGGGAAGCCCTCAATCACTTTGGGAGAAACCCCAAAACTTTCCTGCTGTGACTTCAGATAGATCTTCAGTGGTGGAGGCTCCCGTTAAGGGAACCTCCAGAGTTGTTGTGTCCCCCGGCAGATGTACGTGGGGCTCCACCTCCCCTATACCCTGTCCATATGCCTTCCCTTGTGATGAGCCTCATGCTCTTTATACAGCTTGCCATCCAGTGGTGCCAATCCCAGATCTCCATGCCTTCTTTTCTTCGGATGGTTCTACTTGGTTTCGATTGGACCCAGGGGTCTCTGGATGTTCCACCCTCGGAGATGTCTCTCTGGTATCCTGGTGATTCTGATTGGTGCTGTCTGCTACAGCCTCATCTTCTCACCACGTGTGTTCCCCTGTTGGAACCTCTAGAGCAAGATACAACAAAATAATGAGCAAGCCTATGCTAAGCAAGGAAAAGAAAGAAACCAAAGCTAAAGAAAAGGAGTCACTCTGGCCTACTGGAGACACAGAAAATAAAAAGGAAGAAAGGGCTGTAGAAGAAGGGGGAAATTCTCAGGCTGAGCAGCTCTCCTTTCCTCTTGAGATCTAGTCAGGAAGAAAGGGCTGTAGAAGAAGGGGGAAATCCTCAGGCTAAGCAGCTCTCCTTTCCTCTTGAGATCTAGTTTGAGCCCAGTGCATCCTCCTGGCTTGGTTCTGCACCCTCGTCCCAGCCAGGGTCTTCCTTGGCTCTTCCCTGAGCTGTCTCTAGTCTCGCACCCCGGCACTGCCTGTAGCCAGTGAGGGACACTCTTGCAGTCTCTGCTGCTGCCAAAGTCTGCCTCTGCATTGACTCGCCCTGTTCCTGCCAGTGCTGGGTGATGCCTATCAGACCCCTTAGTACTTATGTGGACTGGTCCAGTGCATGGCTTGGGCTTCATTGTTCCTAACTTCTCTCTGTCTTCAGTATCCCCATCCCCCGATGAACCTAGTTTAAATCCCTGCATAGGAGATCAGCCAACTTGTAACGGAACAAACTCTTACCTTTTGAAGGGAGATGAAGACCATCGTGTCCCAGCATACCTCTTGTATGGAAGTGCGGATTGTGGTCGAAAAAGCCAGAAAGCACAGGATGGCACCAACTCTGGAGCCACAAGTTGACTTCTCTAATACAGCTATCATGATGCTGGTCATGACTGCTGAGCAGGAGGGTCGATGCAAAGACAACCTGTGCCCCTGATCTCCTAAGCCTGGCTCCCAGAGCATTGTAGTCACTCATGATTCAGCTGGGACTACTCCTGCCACATCACTTGTACTTACATGAACAGGAGGGTGTCTGGGCATACTGGAGTGCAACGAGTGGGATTATAGTACAAGGAGTTATAGTTACAAGGAGATGCCATTCCTGTCACTAGCAGTGAATCCCATTAGAGGTGGACTCAAAGAGACATCCAAGATAACACTGAAAAGAATCTAAAGATTTCAACGAAACCATCCACAACATCCAGGTAGTAAACTATCTGCCTTGGCTTGTCTATACCTGGAGGATTTCTTACCATAGAAAAAAATACACTGGGCCAAGGGGATAGGAACAGTGGTGCTGCTGATTGGCATCAGGGTGGGGGAGGTCATCCTAGATTGAAACCAGGTTCGTGGGATTAGAAATGGGACTTGATTTCCCAGGTAAATTGTTTATCTTAGAGGCAACCTACCTCAATTATAATGTCTTTATGGCCTTCTGGATAATACAAGGAGTATGTTTATGTGACACCCAAGGGTTCCATAACACTGGATCTCTTATCAAACAAAACAAACAGGGTGGGAAAGCAGCAACCAAGAAATGTATCAGAGTTACAACAGAGCAAAAAGAAAAGTATCTCCAAGGAAGTAAAAAGATATCAAAGCACAGATAATATAAACAGATATTTCACTTAAACTGAGCTCTATAAAGAGGTTGATAATGGGGACATGTTCATGCTAAATCAGTTCTGTGGAAAATTTAATATATCCCTCATGCAACATGCACCTCCACCCAAAATGCCTGAAAAGATAACATTTAATAATAAGAATTAGCTCCTTGTATCCATTACAGCACCGATCTGGAGCTAGGGGAAGTGGCAACAGCGTATATGTGGTAACAATGCCCACTGTGTTCAACCTTACCATCACCTTGTCTAATTCTCTGCTCCCTTCTGACACATGCTAAGCATCACAGAGTGGGGGCACAGCCAAAGAGGCCTGTATGTTTTCTCTTGGCATGCCAAGCTGCAGGTCTTGGACACCAGGTGAAGAAAGGTCCTTCCTTCTGGCTTCTGACCCCTTGCCTTCTGGCTTCTATGCTGCATGACAGCTTGCCAGACCTTCTATTATAGTCTCTGGCATGTGTCATGAAGCTCCATGACCTTTATGTGTTCCTGGCATGGATAGCATGGTTGATTTCTCTCCATATCAACGGCCATTCTTGTCAGGCCTTGGTGGCATGGTCAGCAATCTGGGTAACATTTTTCCAATGTACCACTGGAGTAGGGGTTGAATGGCACAGAGTGGGTTCAGTGGAGCAGCCCAATATCTGGTCAGACTAGAGATAAGGAAATGAGAGGTGAGTCAAGCAGAACCCACGTGACTGCATCCTCCCGTCTGTTCTGAACGTAACAGCATGTAATAACTGCCATGTACATAATAAGATCATAGGTTCATCTTGCCAAGTCTACTGTGTCACATGGGGGCAGAGAGTGGTTGCAGAAATGGAGAGTGAATTGGTTCTGAAAAGATTTTTTTTCCCATTGTTCCTCTCTTATTTGCAGCCTCCAACATTTAAGGTCTACGACATTCTGATTCAGAAGCCATACACCTCACTCCCATGCTCACTGATGCTCCATTCCTGTAAGAATGTGTCCAAACCTTGTTGGAATCTGGCTAAACTGTCAGCTTGCACCACTTCTGGTGGCAACAAGTCCCACACTTTATTTACATTCCATTATGAGATGGGTTGGCAGTAATGGTTATGTTCTGAAGTGTGGGTGAGCTTCCATGCACAGGTTCAGTGGTGATGTGTAGGGGGTCCATGGTGGTACACGTGCACCCCCTTAGAACACTGTTGCACCCCCTGACAGGCAGAATTCCCTGTATAGGCAATGAGCAGGGTGGACTGGTGAGAGCGCTGGTGTCCCCCCTGAGAGTGCCAGCTGGGTATTGGGGGCTTCAGGAGAAGTGATCCCTGTGGTCCCCCTGCGGCCAATCTCACCAACCGGGGAGGAGGGGAAGGTTCTGGGTTGGCACAATTGGCCGTGGGGGGACAAGTGCCCCCTCCCCTCAACTCAGGAGGCACCAGTAGTCCATGCACAGGTCTAAATGTTTCCATGGCTTAAACTAAGAGGTAATGGCTTCAGTGGTGTGCATATAGTGATAACAACATGCCACTGATGCTTTCAATGATCAAGAAATAAATGAATGAACAAACATTCAGGGATTATCAACCCACTGAGTGAGGCTGGGCTGTGTTATGACACTCAAACCCAGAAGGTCCTACCTTCCACTCAAGGTCACCACATTTGGATCCAGGAGGGAATTTGACCCTGTGGTCAGATTGAGACAGGTGTTTTGCCTTCCTCTGTAGGACACAGTCCTGTTCCTTAGCTATCTTGAGTGTATCTAAAAAAGCCTGTAGTGGGAGGACACTTCCAGCCCTTATCCCCCTTCTTTACTTGAGGTAGGTTGAAGGGATCCCAGAGTCTTTGGGCAATGGGCCTTGTGGTTGTGTAACAAGGTTGTTGTGTAGTGCTAGGAAAAGGTCAGACAAGGACGTGACTCAGATGGTTTGGATGGGTATGATCCTGCCTCAAGGATGGGCTGGACTAGGTGTAACTTCTGGAGGGCCATTCCAGCCTGAATTTTTTGTGTTTCTATGATTCTAATAATCTAGATTGGTGGTTTTCTAACTTCCTCAAGTCACACAGCCCTTTCACATCATTTATCACTTCTCATGCTGTGGAACCCCTACATGGACCCAGGCAGAATTCAGTTTGCAAAGTGGTCTAGAGCAGCAATTCCCAAAGAGGTTGCTATGACTCCCTGGTGTACCTTGAATCCTTTGAAGGGGCCATGAGGTGCTGCACAATGTTACACTATAGAGTGCTGATTTGCATGAAGCATATTATTATAATCTAATACCAGAGTGTCAGACTCACTTGGGGCCCATCCCAGGTATGGAGGGGAGGTGTAAGGTGGTGTTGAGTCCAGAGGTAGGAAGGAGGTAGGGTAGAGTAGGATGGTGGTGTGGATCTGGAGGTCCACGGACAGGGCCTGGCTTGATAGGAACAGTAAGTCAAGTTCACCACTGAAAGACAAGATGCACGGGACCAAAAGGCCCCATATGTGCAGCATACCACACACACCCACTTCCAACAGCACTCTAGAGGCGTGTCCACACATGCAAGCATGTGCACTTGCAGCAGCTCAAGTAGAAGTTGTGCAAATTTGAACTGGGTCTTTTTGCATGAGTGCAAGTGCTCAGGCATGGACTTTGTTGTGGAGCAAATTGTGCCACTTGGGGCAAAATAACCCTGCTTGACTCCTCCCAGATCTACAGCCAGGGGGAGCTAGAGCTCATGGGCAGCATCTGTGCTGGTCCCAGCAGTAAAAAAAGCTGCCCTGGAAAGTAGCTCAGGGCTACCTGGGGACACCACCCTTGTGGCAGCTGGACTGCTGAAGCAGTCCTGAGAGTTCCCTGCATACTCTACCCACTGCAGCAGTCTGGCAGTGGGGGCTGCTGCCTGGCTTTGACCTGCTGCAACCTGCAAGATGGGGACTGCACAGCCAGTAGAAGCATCTGCTCCTCTGGGCCAGCTGCCAGCGGGCTGTGGTTGCAGAGTTGGCCTCTGTGCAGCAGTACTACCATGTGTGCCCCCTGCCCAGCCATCTGGGCAGCTATTGCCTGGAAGATGTTCTGGGTGTGGTGGCCTGCTTTGAACTGTCAAAGTCTGTTCTCCTGGCCCCATTTAGCCAGGAGGTCAGTGACAGCCAACTGAAGTCACTCTGTAAAATACTCCCAAATCCATGTTCCTCCACAAGTAAAACAAAAGACCACTATAAAGAGAGAGAGAGACAGAGACAGCGATCAGTTGGGCAATGTTTTAGTGATATATCTACAGTGTTAAAGCATTGTGGAAGCCTACCAGTGTCTCTTTCATAATAATAAAGTGAGCGCTAAATACATGTTTCATGAATTAATGAAATATGAATATATGTTTTGCTGTCCCCACATAGGGGTTACAGCCCCCCAACAGGGGTTATGGCCCCCCAAAAGTAGCTCCTGCCCCCACACAGGGGTTACGGCCCCACACAGGGGTTATGACCCCCCACAGAGGTTATGGCCCCCCAACAGGGGCTCTGGCCCTCACACAGGGATTACAGCCCCCACACAGCAATTATGGCACCCCACAGGGGCTCCAGACCCCCAACAAGGGTTATAGCCCCTGCACAGGGGCTATGGCTGCGCATAGGGATTACAGCCCCCCACACAGGGTTTCCAGACCCCCAACAGGAGCTCAATCTCCCACACAGGGGTTATGGACCCCTAACAGTAGCAATGGCTCCAACAGGGGTTACGGTCCCCCAACAGGTGCCAAATGGCCCCTGCAGGGGCTACCACCCCCCTGAAGGGCCCACATGCCCCAGCCCAGCCCCATGATTTCTGCCCCACCTACCCCATCTCCTGCCAGATGCTGCAGCCCCCTGATGGCTGCCCCACCCAGACCCAACTCCCCACTCCCCCAGATCCCCCCAATGGCTGCCCCGCCTGACCCCAGGCACCATCATTTTAAAAAGAAAAAAAAAGATAAAAGGGAGAAAATCCTGTATTTACCTTAGAAGCAGAGCCCCCTTGAGCAGCACAAGGCAGCAGAGGACAGGGGGGCCCAGGTTGGGGCCGCTGGGGCTGTCCCTGTCCCCGTGCTATGCGGGGGGGCCCCAGTGACACTGACGGCAGCTGGACTGCTGGTAAGTGCTAGGGTTTTTTGTTTTGTTTTGTTTTAAACTCTTGGGATGCTGGAGGCAGGGCGTGGGAGTCTGGGGGATGGGGGAGGCTGAGGCTGGGCAGAGCAGGGACTGGGGTGGTTTGTGGGGCAGGTGGGGGGGGC
>NW_005842781.1:505401-513851 GCF_000455745.1 Alligator sinensis | reverse complement strand
GGCAGGGCAGGGCTGGGGGAGAGGGCAGGGCCAGCAGGGGTCTCTCCCATAGCCCCCTCCCCCCTCCTGTAGCTCCCCCTGACCCCTTACTGGCACTGGAGCCCTGGTGCTGAAGGAGCTGCCTGTGCTTCATCACCAGGGGAGGGGGCCAATCACAGAGATTCTGTGGCAGCCAGAGTCTCTGTTGAGGACCCAGACTCTGGTTGCCTCAGGACGGTACCCTGCCCCACTTTTTTTATGCCCACACATTTTTTTATCCCTGCATGTGCGCACCCATCTGGATGTGCTGTAGGAGTCTAGCGGGCAACTATGGCAAGATCCACAGGCTAGATATGGTCTAGCCACATGGTCTCAGCCATAAAACTACTGTTAGTTTTGATGCAATGCAAGCCATCACACCTGAACTGGCTACAGAGAAAGCAGGGGGACTACAACAGCCAACGTGCTGCTTCTGTAAATGTTCTTAATATACAGTCAAGAGAACCCAGGGAGAGGGTGACACTCTCCCCACCCTTCCTCCACCTCACCTCCCCATGAGGGATGAACATGAACAGGAGCAGTGAAATAAACCTCCAAAGTGGAAAAACAATCTTCACGGTCCACCAAAGCATTTTGGATTTGGGCCCAAAAATGCTGCTATAAACATGGTTCTTTCCATAGAGAGGAGAGTATTCTTACCATGACAAATTAAAACAAATAACAAAAATCAGTTTCAAACCCCTTTTCCATTAATGGCAAATGTTTAGTCAGCCCAAACTATAGAAATTACTGTCTTGTCCCTGGATGCCAGAAAGATTTGACAGGGGATAGAAAACTGTAGATCAGAGTTGCTCAACCTCTGGCCTAGAGGGCCAGATCCAGTCTGCAACACTATGTCATCCAGCCCTTGAGGCTCCCTACAGGTCCAGAAAGATGGCGATGGGGAAATGATGGCACCATACCCCTGCTTCCAAATTCCAAACCTGTGGGGAGTCCTGGGCCCTAAGTGCTCGACAGGGCACTGGATCCCAGAATGCAGGGATGGATGAGGGCAGCACTGGGTCCCCTGGTCCCAATCCTGGTGTGTGGGGGGTAGAAGGGGGCAGGGCCAGGCCCCCTGAACCCAATCTCATCATGTGAGGGACTGAAAGGAGTGGTACCGGTCCCCAGGACCCAATCTGAACATGTGAGGAGAAGGAGGGGTGGTGACAGGTCCAAGTGTGTCGGAGGCAAAAGGAGGTTATTCTGCATCCCAGGTACATAGGGAGCAGGAGGATGTGGTGGTTTCTCTGGAGCTTTTTCCTAATGTGCAGGGGCAAAAGGCGGCTGTGCCAGACCGCAGGGCTTGATCTACCCTCAGGCAAGCCTTGTGTCACACCTGTGGCCAGCAGGGCCGAAAGCTTGAGCACCACTGCTCTAGACTATACCCTGTTTATATATTCTCCTCTCAAAGCAGTGGTGCTCATCCCATTCACCCCTGTGGGACAGATAAGCAGTGTTTGTAAGTCTGTCCATGGGCTGGATCCATGGTGGGGCTGATGCGCTGGGTTGGTCAACAGGTGTGATTCAGTGTGCCAGCCCAGCCCTGTACATTGGCTCTGACCATAGAATTACCCTTTACCTTGACCTAACAACACACATCATCACAATTCATCCTGTAGGGCCACTTTATCAAGCCCACAGGGTGTCCCATAGGTCCAGAAATCTGGGAGCAGGGCAGAAATGCCAGCATTAATTACCATGACTCTGGAAGCTGCAGCTATTAATACTCCCAGTGCTCTCCCACTGCCAAGTTTCTGGACCTGGGAGGAGTCCCATGGTCCAAATGACATGACTGTGGGTGGAGTCATGGGACATAGACTGAGCACCACTCCTCTATCCATTCCACTGTCAGGGATAGGCTGTTGGGTTAGGCTTTTGAGCTAGATATGGGGTTCTCAAAGGCTTTACACCATGGCCCAGGAAACCACAGCACAGAAGTGGCCACGGCCCAGGAAAATGACAGCCCACCAATCACAGCAGACCACAGCCAGAATTTCTGGCTGGCATACCACCACCATCCCCCGGGTGGGAGCGTGGGCCAAACCCTGGGCTGTTGTGGGCTCTGTGGAAGAAGGTGTGGCCTCTCTGTCTGGCTCTGGGGGGCCATGGTCTGCCAGTCCACAGCCCCTTCTGGTCTGGCAGCCGACTGTGCTAGAGACGAGCAGCCGAACTGCCATGGCCCAGCACCAGGCTGCGCCCCAGGGATTGAGAACCCCTGGGCTAGATGGACCACTGGTCTGACCCAGTCTTATGTTCTTCTGTTTCAGCTGGCATTATAGCTGCTATTTTCCACACCTCTTCATACACAGCTCAGAGTGCAGCTCTGGAGCTGCAGGGAGCTGTCCAATGCCAGAGAGCAAAGCTCTTCAAATATAAAGGGAAAGGAAAGGACCCCAGGAAAAAAATGGAGAAAAATAAGAAGAACATTGAACTGATAGAGAAGCAAAAAATACACTGTCAGAAAAGCTGGAAAAATTGGGAAAGCAGATCAATAAGCTCCATAGCATGGAGAACTCCTGGGTGACGTGTACAAAAAAGTCAACCAGTCTGAGTGGGAGCTGAGCAGTGAGGCTGACTAAGCAGATGCCTTGGAACCTTTTGAAGAAATCTTGACTCTGTTGCAGGAAGATAAGGCCAGAAATTGTTGAACTTCCTGGGTGGAACAGTAAAGAGGAGCTCAGACGACCTAAAGGATGCCATAAACAAGTTAGAGACACAAATGACACAGTGAACATGGGTGTTTACAGCAGAGCTGGGATGATGATGTACGACTTGTCCTGATTTTTTTCCCTGATCCTACTGAGATCAGATTCCACCTCTCACTCCATTGACAGGAATGACATCACTATGGGTCTACACTAGGCATAGGCTACTTGTAATTATTGATAGTGGTGAGGCACAATGTAATGGTTTTGGTGGTATGCAGTGAGGTTAAGGGCAGGTACTCAAGAGGCAAAAGAGTTTTGATTTCTAGAACTATTTTTGATGTCGTGGTTTACAATACTATGCTATAGCAGATGAAACCTGTTCTAAAAGAGGAAGAAAAATGTGGTTGTATGATTCATAAATGCACTAAAAAATTTAACAAGATTGTTGTCTTAATATATAGTTACATCAGGACTGTTCTCCTGATGTTCTATCCATGCATGACTGTAGTTATTTGACAACTAATTATGTAGCAATACAAAAAGTTTTAAAAATATTGAAAAAATACTGACCTTACCTTATCAAAAGAACTGTAGGCATTGCTTCTTTCTGCTTATGAACCTTGTAATAGCATCCAGTATTATACCAGCTTGTCCTCTTTTGATCTGAAATATTGCCAGGGTAGAGACATGAGCATCTTTCATTGTAGTTCTCAGTTGTCACAAGGAAAAAAAAAGGCTTCTCAGTCACTGGGATAGTTAAGTATAGCACACTGAGTTTTCACAGATTTGGAAGAGTGTCACACAATGCAATTTCATGAAAGATTCCCAGTCTTTTTTCAAGGTGGATGGGCCCCTCTTCCTCGTTAGTCTTGTCAGTATTTACATCCAAGGAAAAAAATGATTTCAGAGTTCAGATCATCTTGATTGATACTGGAAGTGGTAGAAATGGTGCCTACACTTTCACCTGATAGGCTGTCAGGACAGAACATCTGCAAGGGATTTGAAAATGAAGAGGTAATTCTTGGAAAAGCTGTCTTTTACCTCCTTAATACAGGTATCCAGATTGCTGTACAATATTTCACTCTTATAATAATTCTTGGGTTTTTCAAAATAGGATTTTCCCCTTCTCCATGTTTTGTGGGAGTAACCCATTTGTGAGGCACACAAGAGCCAGGATATTTTTTTTTTTTCTGGCACAATTCATTAACATAATTAAAAGTTTGGGCTGTAAAATTGTCACCTCTCATTTCCTTTAGTATACACATGGTGGATTTACTCATCACCGTTGCTATATGATATGTAAAATCTTTAGCATGAAAAAGTTTGGACAGGTGGTTTGTTTGCATTAGCACTCTCTCCATAAAAAAAATGCAGTTCAGCTCCAGCTTTGGAACCCCGTGTGCAATGTCATTCAGAACTTGAACCATTTCATTAACATTTTCCAAAACAGCTCTGATAGCTTCAACTTGACAGTTCCAACACGTGTCACTGAGTGATTTAAGATTAGTTGGATCCCCAGGAAAAAAATAACTCTGATGCCATTTTTACAAAGACAGCTTGTCTCTCTGAGCTTATTTCAGTGAAAGTTCATAGAGCCTGGAGAATTCTCAAAGCATTTTGGACAACTGCGATAGAGAAAACAGTGTCCGCTCCTCACAGACTGAATATATGAGCATAGCAGTAAACATAGTAAACTAGAGGATTTTCACTAAGTATCCATGTGGCCAAACTTTTATAGGGTTCTCCCATACTCATGGCTTCATCATAGCATTGACCTCTTACTGCTGAAATATTATGTCCCAAGACTGATAATGTACTCTTGATCAGTGTGGCGAGTGAAGCATCATCCATCTGCAGGGCAGATTCAGGCTAGGGGATGCAGTGGTGGCTCTGGCCTGGGGCAGAAGGTGGCAGTGACAAATCATGGCTGGAAGGGGATCTTGCCTTGTGTGTTATCCTACTGAAACAATGTTCTTCAGCGCTTCCTATCCTCCTCTCTTGAATGCCCCTTTTTCTGACTGAGTGCTCCCTTAAATAATCTCTTGGGCTCCTCCCTGGTCTCTCATTTTTATTCTCCAGGATGGAAACAAACCACTAACTTTTTTGCCTTGTTGGCCATAGGCAACTCATAGGGTGGGTACAGGGGGTTGCATGCCCCCCTGAAATTGGCCACTGCTGATGCCTGCATTGCCACCTGTGGGCTGTCACCACTCGCCACATCTTCCCCTGCTACTGACATCACCTCAGCTGTCTGTGGCGGTCCTCGTTTGGTCCACCCCTGCCACCGACTTGAAAAGTCATTTGCATTATAATTTGTTCCCTCTCAGCAACAGGCCTGAGAGACTGGAGGCAGAGTGTTTTTTTGGTGAGGAACGTGCCCCCACAAGTAGTTGGGTTTTGTTGTCTTTGATAGATTCTGGTGTGCAGTTTGTGGGGGTACTTGAAATAGTTGGCAGGTTTAATGTTTTGAGCCTAAGGAAGTTGGCTTCAGTTCTGGTGATGAGGTTAGGTGCTTGTTTGAGTGTATAAACCACTTTTCAGAGCTGGGCCTATGAACTGCTCTTCATCAGCCTCCTAGGTAGTAGGTACAGAAACTCATGGACTCCATACACACAGTGGAGTTCTGGCACACTGCGACCGGCCGGACATCTGACACCCCAGGCACCCCTGCACTTTTACCTGTGCTGCTATATCCCCTTTCCCCCCTACCCCACAGCCCAGCCTGTCCCTCACCCCCAATTCTTCTATTTCCATTTTCTCTGACTGCCTTTCTTGCCTGCATTGTGGGGTAGGCCAGCCTCTGGCTTCTTTACTATTCCTTCCATCCACAACCAATTGCAGGTACTTCCTCAGCCTGACAAAGGGGTTTTCAACCCTAAAGCTGACATCCCGGGCAACTAAACTGAGCTCACCAGGAGCCTCACAACTTCACTGCAACCAGCAAACGTCAGACCTGTCAAAGACATGACAGGTCTGGGTGTTTGCCAACCAGGAATTTGTGCCTGCATGCATTAGCTGGAGGTTATGGTGCCTCCCACCTGCCTTTCAACAGGGGATCATTGGTCCTGGCATTTATGGGGCTTCCGTGCCACCAGCAGTCCCACCAGGCCTCCCTACCCTGGCAGGGTGCAGTTTTTGTGGTGATACCCAGGACCTGGGGCCTCCTCCTTCCCCATAGCCCCAATCCCATACCTCCAAGTTCATCCTGGCAGGGGAATGATCTCAGCAGGGACATGTTCTTCCCCTGCTGGCTGATGATGGAGTTAGTGCCCCCTCCAGCTGAGACCAGGGCATTACTCAGCTTTTAAAAAACTCAAAAAAGGAAATTGGTGCAGATGGACTGAGGAGGGTGGCACTCAGTCCATCTGCAGATGGAGCTTGGGGAACCCCAGCAGCGGGAGGTTCAGCTTTAGGAACATGAGCTGCTCCACCAAAGCAGGATCCAAGCAAGTGTGGTGGGGTGTCACAACATCCCCAGCAATGCTGAGCACCCTCTCACTTGGAACACTGGTCAGTGGAAACGACAGGTGTTGCCGGGCAACTGTGGCCAGATTCTGCCACATCTGGCTGTGGTTTTCCCAGGAGGCCAAGGGGTCACAGTCCAGTGGCTCCACATCCTCAGTGAAATAGGTAGGTACCAAAGCCTCAACGCTACCTGCCCAAGGCTGGGGTCTGGTGCGTTTGGAGCCCAGCATTGAAGCCATGCCCATGACCCATATTGGCAGTGGGTAGAGGGGAGGATATTGGCGGGTGCTGGCACCAGTGCTGTTGCTGGCACTGATGCTGGTGCTGGGAGTGCTGGCATGGAAAAGTGAATCCCCCTCTTCCACATCCCCTCGCCTCTGCACTTCAGCCTCCCTGACTTTGTTGACCAGCACCTGCGCCCAGTGATCAAGACTTTTGGGGCTGCCAGTGCACATGCTCCCCTTCACCCTCGGGTTGCACATGCCTGACATAATGTGGATTGTACTGGACCACAAGGGATCCAGCCATCTCCTGATGCCCTCCTTCAGCCACCTCACTAGTGCCTGCACAACTCGTGGCAGCGGGTTGCCCCAGCCAGGAACACTGATCCCCTGGAACTTCTCCATTTGGTTCTCCAGTTCTCTCATTAGGGGGTCACCTGACTGAGGAGGGCATTGCCAGTGCTAAGGGTCTTGGTGGCCTCGAGGAAGGGCTAGAGGACTACCAAGATCTGGGAGATGGTACCCCACTCAGCTCTGTTCAGGTGGGCACTGATCCCAGTCTCCCCAAGCAAGGCCACCTTCTGTTGCTCCATCAACCTTTCTAGCATCAGGTATGTGGAGTTCCACTGAGTCTCACATCCTGCATGATTTTGTGCTGTGGGATGCTCAGCTTTGCCTGTTTCTCCCGCAGCATCTTGCCCCCCTTGATGCTGCAGTGGAAGTATCCTGCCACCTTCTGGCATTTCAAAATCAGCTGGTTTGTAGCAGTAGTGGTGGTGGTGCTGTCACCATCAGCCCTGTCCTTCTCCAAGGCATCCCTCACTATTAGGTGCAGCCTGCGTGCCACACAGCGGATGCCAACAAAGTTGGCATCATGGACAGCCTTCACTATATTGGCCCCATTGTCAGTGACCATGAACCCATGGGTGAGCTCGGCCTGCCCAACAAGCCACCCCTGCACCATGCAGTTCATGGTCCCCATGATCTCCCTTGCCATCTGGGACACATCCAGCACCTCAGCTTGCAGTAGAGCCCACCAATTGTCTGACTGATCACACCAGTGCCCTGTGAGGAAGAGGCAGGCAAGATCGCCACCCCGGCTGCTCCAGATATTGGAGATGAAGTGCAAGGCTACCTGCAGCCCTGCCTTGCACAGTTTGCCCCCAAGCACTCCCTGCATGCCTCATACAGGGAGGTACCACTGTCCTGCTAAAGGTGGTGCATGTGGACACTTTGTAAAGTGGGCCAGAACTGCTACAAACCACCTGAACCCTAGCCACTCACCTAGGGAGAAGGGCTCGCTATCCAGAGCAAGCATCTCAAAGTCAAGAGCTTGACCAGGGGTTCACCAGGGAATTGGGTGAGGTCTCATGCTCCAGGACTATGGTTGTCATGGGAGACTTCAACTACCCAGACATCTTGTGGGAAGAGTGCTCAGTTAAATCTGAGCGGTCACAAAGCTTCCTCTCCTGCATGGATGACCTCTATCTGACACAAGAGGTCTATGGGCCAACAAGAGGTAAAGTGCTGCTTGACCTGGTAATGGCAAATGGGGATGACATAATCAGCGACCTAATGAATGAAGGGAAGCTGGGTGACAGTGACCATCAGCTGATCACTTTCACCATCCACCATAAATCTGGCAAGTCAGTCAACAATACAGAAGTCCTTGATTTCAGGAACGTTGACTTTGACAAGCTCAGGAGGCTTGTCGGTGAGGCCCTAAGGGACCACAACCCCAAGGGGAGCAGAGTTCAGGAAAAGTGGTTGCTCCTCAGGGAGAGATCCTTGATGCACAAGCTAATGCTCTTCTGTCTCAGAGGAAAGGCAGCAAAAGGGCACAGCAGCCCCCTTTGCTCTCCAGGGAACTAGAGGACCTCCTGTGGCTAAAAAGAAAGGCCTACAAAGGGTGGAGGACTGGATCCACCTCCAAGGAGGAATATTCAGTACTGGCTCGGTCCTGCAGGGAGTGAACCATGAAAGCCAAGGCTGTGATGGAACTCCAACTGGCTACTAGTATAAAGGATCATAAAAAGTCCTTTTTTAGATATGTGGGGAGCCAGAGGAAAAGCAAGGGCAACACTGGACCCCTGCT
>NW_005842781.1:504444-505389 GCF_000455745.1 Alligator sinensis | reverse complement strand
AGGAAAAAGCCAACCTATTAAATGGGTATTTCATGTCAGTCTTTCATCAGTCCCATGGGATGCCCCTGCCCATTACGGGACAGGGAGGCCTGGGTGAGGGAGGCCTGGTTGAGGGAGATTCCCTGCCCTCCATCAATGCTGACCTCATGAAAGAACACCTTGAGAGGCTGGATACCTTCAAGTCAGCCAGCCCTGACAATCTACACCTGAGGGTACTCAAGGAACTGGCTAGCATCATAGCTCAGCCCCTGACATGGATCTTTGAGAACTCTTGGCACTTTGGTGAAGTGCCTCAAGATTGGAAGAAGGCCAGCGTGTTGCCTATCTTCAAGAAAGGAAGGAAAGTGGATCTGGCAAACTATAGGCCCATCAGCCTGACTTCTATCCTGGGGAAGGTCTTAGAAAAGATTATTAAAGAGGCCATTCTCAACAGACTGGCCAATGGCAAAATTTGGGATAGCCAGCATGGGTTTGTTGCTGGTAGGTCTTGCTTGACCAATCTTATCTCCTTCTATGACCAGGTGACCTATCACCTGGACAAGGTAGAGGAGATTGATGTCATATATCTTGACTTCAAAAAAGCCTTCGATCTGGTATCCCATGATCGCCTCTTGGCAAAACTGGCCAACTGTGGCCTTGGGTCCACCCCGATCTGCTGGCTGGGGAATTGGCTCCGTGGTTGGACACAGAGGGTGGCGGTTGATGGAAGTCAATCATCATGGTGCCCTGTGACCAGTGGAGTCTCCCAAGGTTCTGTCCTTGGACCTATGCTGTTCAACATCTTCATTAATGATGTGGACATTGGATTCAGAAGCGCGCTGGCCAAGTTTGCCGATGATACCAAACTCTGGGTAAAATCATCCACACCTGAGGACAGGAGGATGATCCAGGCTGACCTGGACAGGCTCAAGAAATGGGTGCTCAAGAACCTGATGGTGTTGAACA
>NW_005842781.1:493015-504217 GCF_000455745.1 Alligator sinensis | reverse complement strand
GCTGTAGTACTGTGTCCAGTTTTTGCCTCCACAATTCAAAAAAGATGTGGAGAAGCTTGAGGGGGTCCAGAGGAGAGCCACGCACATGATCAGAAGTCAGGGAAGCAGACCTTATGATGACAGGCTGAGAGCTATGGAACTTTTTAGCCTGGAAAAGCGCAGGCTCATGGGCAATCTGATGGCCACCTATAAGTTTATCGGGGTGTTCACCAGGATCTGGGTGAATGATTATTCACCAGAGCGCCCCAAGGGGTGATAAAGTCAAATGGTTATAAAATTCTACAAGACCGTTTCTGACTGGACATAAGGAAGAATGTCTTCACTGTCTGAGCCCCCAAGGTCAGGAATAGCCTACCACCAGAGGTGTTTTATGCACCTACATTTAACACCTTCAAGAGAAATTTGGATGCTTATCTTGCTGGAACCCTATGATCCCAGCTGACTTCCTGCCTCTGGGGCAGGGGACTGGACTCAACGATCTTCCAAGGTCCCTTCCAGCCCTAATGTTTATGAAATCTATGAAATATCCCCAATGCTCTGGGTGATCTCGCACACCTTGGGAACGCACCCCCCCTTTCTGTCCGCCTTTCCCCCACTGGTCCCAGGTGGCCTGCCTCTGCTTTGGGGGGAAGAGGGCTTTGGAGCAAATGGGCGATTTCCCTTTCAGCACACTTACACTGGTGCCAGGCTGAGCAGGAAGAATGGCAAGGGGGACATCTGTCTCCTCAGATGCAGCAGCATCACCATGGTGGAAAAGTGCCTTACATCCTCACCACAGCTCATGTGCCTTCGGCAGTGCTGACAGTTGGCAAATCTGGGATCATCTGCCAGCTCAAAATACTCCCACACTACACTACTCCCCTGCCTTTGGGTTGAGGGTGAGGATCCTGCCTTATCCCACTCCTCAGCAGGCTAAGGCTCAACAGCAGGAGGAGCTGCCTCAGCTGCACCACTTGTCTTCACAACCTCAACCTCCTCTGAGGTGCTGCTTTCTGAAGGAGACCTGGGTCTAGGGGAAATTTGAGGGGTGTGGAGCACAAACTCTGATTCCCCCTCAGTCTCCACAACTGCTTGAGCCAGCGTGCTCAGCATCCCTGGTTCCAGCTCCAGCTCCTCCTCTTGCAGTGGGAAGCTCATGCTGAGAGATGAAATTGGGGTGGAGGAGACAGTGATTCCACTGCTGGTGCCTACTTCTAGACTGAGCGGAGGTGGTGCAGGTGCAGGGCCATCAGGTGCAGACACTGCTTCCACCTCCTTGCTTCCACTGGCAGCACCGATGTCATGGCTGCTTGGGAAGAATGCATCTGTGTTTGGGCAGGGGCTTGCAGCTCTAGCTCTCTCTTTACCCTGGCACCTGCCTTCCCAGCACGCTTCATATCTTTCCTGTGCTGCAAAAGCTCTGTGTGTGTGTGTCACTCCTTTTGTATTGTGTGTTTTATTCCCTCTGTTGCGTGCATGCACTGGCCTCTTCTTTGATTGTTTGCTTCAGTGTTAAGAGCTATGTAAAAATTGTGTGCTGTCTATTTGTCTTCTGTAAATGTCTGGTGCCTCCCTGCACAGTGATGGATCACACTGGTGGGGAAAACACAGCTTTCTGTTTTCAAAGTTTTCAACAAAAAAAAAGAGCAAACATAAATTCAAAGAAATGAATTGAATATTAATAGTATTCAATTGGATTCAACTGAATTCAAATTCAATAGGATCCAGATCACACTGGGACAAGAAATGTAAAACCTGCCAACACATCTCCATTCCCCCACCAATTACTACACCCCACAAGAGAACCATCAGGATTCCTGGGTCTTACAGATGCAGCTCCAGAAATGTAATGTATCTCATCCAAATGTCCTGATGGAAAATACGTTGGAGAAACCAAACAACAACTGCACACCAGAATGAATGCACACTGGAAATCTATCAAAGACAAGAATACCCAATTACCTGTGGGGGCACATTTCTCACAAGAAAACCATTCTCGCTCCAATCTGTCAGTTCTGATGCTCAAAGGGAATTTACAAAACACTTCACAGAGGACTCCACTTCATAGAGGAGCCTATGAACTTCACTTCATCAACTTCCTGGATACAAAAAAATAGTGGACTAAATATAGACCATGGATTTATGACACATTATAACCTGCCTGACCCCAAAGTTCCTGTCCACTATTTTTACCTGCTACTCCCCCCCCCCCCCTCCAGCCTGTCTCTCACCCACTGACTACTCAATTTACATCTTCAGTGACTGGCTTGCATGCATACCATCCTCTGGCCTCTTTACTATTCATTCCATCTGGGAAGGGCACACAGCAACTGCAGATGCTTCCTCAGCCTGGCCAAGGGTTTTTAAACCTGAAAGCTTGCTAAGAAACTTTTTTCCAGCTATTTAGTTGGTCTAATAAAAGATATCAGATTTACTCAAAAACCTTGTCTGCCATGTCCCTGGACCACCAGGGCTACAACCTAACCCCCCGCCCCTCCCCCACACACATGCACACACACAGGCATGCAGAAACAGGCATACACACTCTACTTACACCCTCTGCACATGGACACAGACCCTACCCCACCCACACCCACTCAGACCCACAGACAGACCCAGAGACACACTGATAGAACCCTGACACACACAGCCCCATACACACAGATACACACACAGGCCCACACACACACAGACCCACAGACCCACACACAGATCAACCCACACACACACACACAGACAGCCCTCCACCTGCTCCTTCCCTTCCCAGCAGCTGAGTCTCCCTGCCAGGCCTCTATTACACTTACATGCAAAGAGCTGCTGTCTGGCTGTCCAGAGCCACTGGGTAGATTCAAATGGCTGGGCTGGGCTGGTCCCGGTTAGGCCCGGAGTGCTGTGCTGTCTCTCTGTGGGTGGGTGATGGCACTGGCAGGCATAGCTGCATGGGGGCTTGGGCTAAAATGAATTTGGGGGGCTATAGTCCCCAAGGCCCTCCCAGTGCCACCACCTGCAAAGGCTCAACATGGCATGGCACTCCTGGCCCGGTCTGGCCCCAACTGCACCACTTCCACCTTGCTAGCTGGGGCATGGCTCTCCCAGCCCAGATCAGCCCCCTCCCTCCCAGATGCAGCACCACCCAGCCTAGCCCCCTCCCTCAGGAGTGGCATGGCTCTCCTGGCTGAACCCCAGCCCTGGCCCTCCTTCCTCCCTGCAGCCCCACTGGTGGAGGAAGGGTCCCACTTCCAGTTCCCAGGGAAGCAAATGTGAAAGCCTCAGTGTGGTAGGGCACAGGCAGTGCCTGCCACTTTAACATTTCTAGTTGGCAGTGGAGCAGCAGGCAGGTGGGTGCTAGCCTCATCAAGGCTAACACATGACCCTAGGAGGACCCTGGGATTGGCTCAGGGGGTGCAGACACTTCCATTTTAACCCAGACCCTCAGCGAGAGAAGCAACACTCTGAGCTGAGCAGGCCAGGAGGTAACACCAGGCTCAGCTGCTCCTGGAATATCTTGGTGGTAAGGCAGGAGCTATGGGTATGGTTTGAAGGCTCCTGGTCCTGGTTATGACCTAAAACAGCACCCTGCCAGGGAAGGGTGGTCTGGTGGGACTCCCTGTGGTGGGGGAGTCCCCAGGGAAATGAGGGTCCAGGAGTGTGAAGCAGCTCAGTGAGGGGTTGAGTGTGGCCCCAGTGAGGGGAAGAAGCCCTAGTATGTAGGCTAAGTGTGTAGAGTGGCCCAGTTCAGAGTGGTAAAGATGAGTGTCCTTAGTGAGTGGCAGAATCACTGACTTGGGGAAACGGATATATTGGATGGGATAATATAGAAATAGCAGATGTGACATAGAAAAAGCTGTGAGGCATGGGGCACATGTAAGGGGAACGTGTACTTAAGCCTTTGTTATCAGAAGGTTGAGCAATGGGCAGCCTCCCACCTTAGAAATAACATTCATATTATTTTTGTCAAGGCATGGCAGATGCATGAGGCAGGGGTTTAGCCCTGAACAGGTGAGTGGCCAGCACTGAGACCCAGCCCTGAAAGGCCATCCTGTTACATGCATTTTTAAACTTGGTACCAAAAATGTTCACCGAGTTTAAAATTGTGGCTTTCACTTCCCTGCTGATGAGGATCCTGGAACCCAAAATTGGTAGGGACCCTTGGGCTTGTGCCCAGCTTGTTCATTCATTACTCTGCCTATGAATACTTCAAGGCAAGATACCTTAGCCTGACACAGCTAAATCAGGAGGACAACAGTGACTAGTGCTACTGCAGTGGTTGTTAACATGCACTGAAGAGATCCCAGGAAGAGGGTCAACCCCCTCCACACACACGTATGACAGAGGAAGCCAAAATCCCCCACAGTCCATGCAAATTTGATCTCGGGATGAAATCCTTTATCTGGGGGTAAAGAACTTCCCTTCAGACATGGTGTACCCTCTAGATAGAAGACCCTGGACCTTGGTCTGATAAGTGCCCAGATTTTTTAAAGGGTCCAAGGAAAGAGGCTGAGGAGAGTTGGGGCTACGGAGAGGCAGACCCAAATGGTGTGGTGGAAGCAGGCATCCTGCCCCAGAACTGGAAACTCATCTTAGCCCCTTTCCCCACATTGGGATCGTGTGAGCATTAGTGTATAGGTACTTGAGCCCTGTGACTGGCGCCTTTGTTGCCCGCTGGCTCTGATGCCCAAAGGGACCCTTATTGCTTACCTGTGGTGTACTGTTGGCTGCCCCATGGATTGCAGATTCCCAATGTTCTCCTTCAGGCTGGGCTGTCCTTGTGGGTGTCGCATGGTTTGGTGGTTTATAACTTCCCACGCCCTCACCTTCCCCTCCCCCCGATGAGCCTAGTTTAAAGCCCGCTGGAGGAGAGAAGAGAAAAGAATACCACCTGTGCACCTCTCTCCCTCAGCACACCACCAGAGCATGGTAGTCCGTCATCAGGTGATCGGGACTTCTGGCTGCATCATTAGTACCCACATGGATTAGGACCATGGGGTAGTAATTGGTGGGCTGAATCATGGCCTGGATCATTCCTGTCACGTCCTGAATCTTTGCTCCGGGCAGGCAGTAGACCTCTCATGTTGAGGGGTCCTGACGACAAATGGGTCCTTCCATACCTCTCAGGATGGAGTCGCCTATGACAGTCACTCGACGCCTCCTCCTCTGGGTCCGCTTGGTTCCCTTGACCTGTTTGGAGTGTGGAGAATGTGGCGTTGCTCCCTGCCCAGAGGTTTCCTCCTCCTTCCATCTCCTGCAGCGTTGCTAGGGCCTCATACCTGTTCTCCAGTCGGACTGGAGGAACTGGTATTGGTATGCTGTGAGCAGCCCTGGTCCTGGATGTGACCATCTGTCACTGTGCCATGGAGGGCACCTCCCGGGGTGCTTCTTCCTTGGTTGCCTGGTCCTTCTCCTAGGGCCCCTCATTCTCTCTGCCTATACAGCATCCAGCCTTGGCACCATTCCACCCCCGGGCACATCACCTCTTCCCCAGGTTTGGTACCTGCTGTCCGTCAGCTGAGTCTAGATCCTGGTACTTCTGGGTCCTGCCAGGCTCCAGTCTTCACTGCAGCCTTCCTCTGCCCATGCTGACCCTGTAAATAGATCCTTGGGCCCTCTCTGGCTCTGCATTCTCATTGTGACCCCTTCTTGGGGTACCCACCAGGTCCCTTCACTGGGACTGCTCAAGA
Source organism: Alligator sinensis (assembly GCF_000455745.1). Classification (NCBI taxonomy): domain Eukaryota; kingdom Metazoa; phylum Chordata; order Crocodylia; family Alligatoridae; genus Alligator; species Alligator sinensis. The sequence continues at coordinate 498,560 of NW_005842781.1, read as the reverse complement.
GCTCTGGCCCCTCCAGACCGGTTGGGGACTCCACTTCCAGTCCCCACCCCGCTTGTCTTCCACCGGGTCTCTTTCTCCCAGCCCCAGGTGTCTGGCTACCCAATCAGCCCTGGCATACTCTTATAAAGTGTGCTCATGTAGATGTGGAAGCTGTTCCCAACTCCTCTCGGCTCAGCTACTTTTTTTTCTTTTGATTTTTCTCTCATGGTGGCTCTGCCCACTGTGGTTTCACTTTCTCCATGTTCAGCTTCCGGTGCGGCATCCTGCTGCCTCCCTGTCTTGTCTGGTAAGTCTTTTCCACAGTGTTGATATGAAGAGTGATGTCCTCCTTAGCAGCAGAGGACAGGGACATGTAGCATTGCCACAGATAGCCCTCTAGGCAGAAATGGAGGTTGCACTGTAGTCTGGGCTTTACCCCCACACCATCATAGCTAAGGGTCCTGAACCAGGAGTGAAGGTATGCGCAGGGTACCAGAAGGATCAGCAGCAGCAGGGTGTTGTGGATTGGGCAACCCCCAACCTGTACAAGCAGCTCACAACAATGTCATAGGGATAACAGAGATCTGGTGGGACTCTACCTATGACTGGGCAACAGGTATAGATGGCTATACCTTGTACAGGAGGGATCGAGTGGACAAAAGGGGCAGGGGTGTAGCTCTCTATGTCAAGGAAAGCTACGCATCCCTGCAAGCCAACATTGGCACCCAGGGTGGATGACTAGAGACCCTTTGGGTTAAAATCTGTAGGGAACATGGCACAAGAGACACAATGGTGGGAGTCTACTACAGACCTCCAACCCAGGATCAAGAGCTTGACCAGGAGTTTGCCAGGGAATTGTCTGAAGCCACACACTTCCGGTGCATGGTTGTCATGGGAGACTTCAACTACCCAGACATCTCGTGGGAAGAGAGCTTGGCCACATCGAAGCAGTCACAAATCTTTCTCTCATGCATGGATGAGATCTAGCTCATGCAAGAAGTTGATGGGTTGATGAGAGGTAAAGTGCTGCTTGACCTGGTTCTCTCAATGGGGGACGACTTAATCAGTGACTTAATGATTGAAGGGAAGCTGATCACCTTCACCATCTGCCATAAAGCTGGCAAGTCAGTCAGCAATACAGAAGTCCTTGACTTTAGGAAAGCTGACTTTAACAAGCTCAGGAAGCTTTTCAGGGAGACCCTAAAGGGCCACAACCCAAAGGGGATGGGAGTTCAGGATAAGTGGTTGCTGCTGAAAGGAGCAATCCTGGATGCGCAAGGAAAGTCTATCCCGTCTCGGAGGTAAGGCAGCAAAAGGGCACAGCATCCCCTTTGGCTCTCCAGGGAACTAGTGGACCTCCTGTGTCTCAAAAGACAGACCTACAAAGGGTGGAGGACTGGATCCATCTCTAAGAAGGAATACTCTGCACTGGCCCAAACCTGCAGGGAGTGAACCAGGAAAGCCAAGGCTGCAATGGAACTCCACCTAGCTACAAGTATCAAGGACAATAAAAAGTCCTTTTTTAGATATGTGGGGAGCCAGAGGAAAAGCAAGGCCAACATTGGACCCCTGCTAAACTAGATGGGACAGCTGACAATCGATGCCCAGGAAAAAGTCTACTTGCTAAATGGGTACTTTGTGTCTGTCTTTCACCAGTCCCATGGGACACCTCTGCCCATTACGGGATAGGGAGGCCCAGGTGTGGGAGATTCCTTACCTCTCATCAATGCTGACCTCATGAAGGAACACCTTGAAAGTCTGGATACCTTCAGGAGTTGTTGCAGCTCCTGGAGGATGTATGTGGGGCTCCACCTCCCCTACACCCCATCCATACGCCAGCCTCCAAGACAAGCCTCCAGATCCTCATGTGGCTTGCCCTTGAGTGATGTCAATTCTGGATCTTCATGCTCCCTATGCTTTTGTTTGTCTGACCTTCATATTGTCTTGACCCAGGGGCTTCTGGGTGTCCTGCTCGCAGAGATGTGTCTCAGTAGCCTCGTGGTTCTGTCGTGAGCTATATGCTACTGCTGCCCTTTTCCTCCACCAGAATTCTCATACTGGTGCCTTAAGACCTATCTACAGCGAAATAATCAGCGAGAGCCTGCATCAAAGTAAAAGAGGGAGAAAAAGAGAACCAACGGACTGAGAAAAGGAAAGGAACTACCCTAACCAATTATAACTGCAGTAAAATAAAGGAAAGACTGAAAAGAAAGAGTAGAGGGGTTTTGGGCTGTGCAGCCCTCCTTCCTACACCCAAACTCTAGCCTTAGCCTATCACATCTCCTTGTTTAGGATTAGTGTCCTTGCCCCAGCTGGGGTCTTCCTCAGCTCTTCGCTGAGCCACCTTGGGTCCTGCACTCCCATGCCGTCTGCCACCAGTGTGGGATGTTTCTTCTGACTGTTGGCATTAATGCCAACCTCTGCATTGGATCTTCTTGCTTCTGCCATTGCTGGATGCACCCAGTGTGGGAGATCCCTGCTGCTTCTTCTGCTCCCGGCATCCCCAATCACTCCCTCTCAGACCCAGCTTTTGAATCCACCAGGAGGCATCTCCCACTGACATCACCTGGCTCCAACTGCAGATATTCATGGCTAATGAACTGCGTTTAGTTTTTCTTTTGTTCCCACAGATTGTCAGTGTCCTAAAACGGGGGTTTCTTTTACTGGGTTTTTCTTCTGATCTTATGATCCCAGCAAGATAAACTGGACTCAATGATCTTCTGAGGTCCCTTCCAGCCCTAATGTCTATGAAATCTATAAAATACACGTTACATGGGCACAAGCAGCAGAGGTATGCTTAGGGTGCAGCAGTGGGGTGGAGGGGGCAGGCCCAGGGTTACCTTCCCAGAGAGGCCTCCTGCAGGGAGGGTGGGGGCACAGCCACATCCTCACCCCAGTTGTCTTGGAGCCCTGTACACCCCAAACCTGGGTGCTATGGGCTGGGTGGCAGCACAGCACAGCAATTGACCTGGGTGGGGGGGGTTAGGGGAGTGGTCTCTGGAGCTATGGGAGGAGGTGCTTCCAGGAGCCTGATTTGGACCACTCTGGAAAGAGGATTGGGGAGGAAGGCTGACTGCAGCCAGCACCCAGCCAGCTGCCAATGTCAGAGGAGCAAGAGGGGACAGGGGGCTCAGGCAGCAGCTGCCTGGGCCCAGGTCCGCTTGGCCAGCTTACCATGGTCCCTGGGCATCTGTGCATGGCCAATCCCCAATCTGAGGCCAGACAGCACAAGGCCCCTGGTGCAGGGAATTTTATCTGTGAAATGTTGCAAACTCTCAGAAAAGGCTCTTGCCTATGCAAGGCCAACATCTGGATGTGGGGCAGAGCCCACCAGCCCCAGTAGGGATGGGGGCTCCAGCTCACTACCACCCACTGCTGGAACTGTCTGAATGCACTAACTGAACCAGCAGTGCACCCTGGATTGGACCATTCTTCTCCAATGGCTGGTGATGGTGGCAAAAGAGTGGGAGGTGCTGGAGCAGGCCTGCTGGGCAGAGGATGCCACCCAGGATGAGACAGAGGACCAGGTGCAGCAGGGCTACTGGGACCAAATGAAGACCCTGGAGTGGGAGTGTCTACAACATCTCTGGCAGCAGGGGGGTACTGACCACCAGGGCCTGGACATCCTTCTGGTGGCTATGTCAATGGCCCCACTGCTCGGCCTCTGCCCATGGCCCTGCAGGTCTCCACTCCACAGCAGGCCCTTACCTGGGCCTAGGAGGAGATCCTCGGGCAGCTCCTGTGCACCAGATACCCTGGCCTTGCCCTCACCCTGGACCTGCCACCACCTGCCTGGGCCCAGCCCTACTGCTTTCCCTTGCACCATGCGCCCATAGACCTAGCCATGTTCGAGGCTGCCACCCACTGGGGTCACCATGGTCCCCAGACCCATGGCAGAACATCCTGAGACTGTGCTGGGCACCTGCTCTGAGGTTCTGCTCCCTAGCCCACCCCCTCTATGACCTCCAACTCTGGGCTCAAAGACCCCAAATATTTTAAATAGTTTTTCATTTTTCTATAGTTTTCCATTTGTAAGTAGGTTTTATTGTTGATGGTTGGGGAAGATGGTGGAGTGGCTCTGTTGGTTGAGGGGGAAGGGGGTTCTTTTGGTGGGGGGGAGCAGGAAGGCATGGGGTGGGTGTTGTTAGGGTAATAAATTGTATTTGGTTCAACCATATGCGTGTCCTGAAAGTGGTTCCAGGGGTGGGCAGAGGGGAGGGGAGGGGGGGTTGTGAGTGGCAGGGCAGGTGGGTTGTAACATGGAAAGCAAGAGGAGAGGGTCAGCCAGGGCCTCCCACATCTGGTGCCTTGGTAGGTTTATGGCCAGCATGAGTGTGGGGTACTAGTTGTCACTGCCAGGGACCTGGCTGGAGCAGTGGGGAGCTGGGCATCACTGGTAGGGGCAGGAATAGGAGTAGCGGCAGGGGCTGGAGCAGCCCTGGTATGTGGTGGCAGGGTGGGCAAGGTGGGACCTGCTGTGTGCTGCTTTTGCAATGGGCATACAGCTTCTGGGCAGGGAAGGGACTAGCCGGGGATCAGTGTTTCCAAGATGGTTGACAAGTGCTGGCAGCTGACTCTTGCTTTAGCATGGCTGCCTAGTGCTGGCAGCTATATGGGTGGAATGCCCCCTGGTGGTCACAGCGACACATGGCAGGGTTGGAAGGACTTGTCACTAGATTCATAGAGTCATAGATGTTAGGGTCAGAAGGGACCTCAATAGATCATCGAGTCCGACCCCCTGCATAGGCAGGAAAGAGTACTGGGGTTAGATGACCCCAGCTAGATGCCTATCTAACCTCCTCTTGAAGACCCCCAGGGTAGGGGAGAGCACCACCTCCCTTGAGAGCCCATTCCAGACCTTGGCCACTCGAACTGTGAAGAAGTTCCTCCTAATGTCCAGTCTAAATCTGCTCTCTGCTAGCTTGTGGCCGTTATTTCTTGTAACCCCCAGGGGCGCCTTGGTGAATAAATACTCACCAATTCCCTTCTGTGCCCCCGTGATGAACTTATAGGCAGCCACAAGGTCACCTCTCAACCTTCTCTTGCAGGGCTTGGTCAGCAGGCCCTTAACCAGACGAGTGGCCCTTCTCTGGACCCTCTCCGGGTTATCCGCATCCCTCTTGAAGTGCGGCGCCCAGAATTGCACGCAGTACTCCAACTGCGGTCTGACCAGCGCCCGATAGAGGGGAAGTATCAGCTCCTTGGACCTATTCATCATGCATCTGCTAATGCACGATAAAGTGCCATTGGCTTTTCTGATGGCTTCGTCACACTGCCGACTTATGTTCATCTTGGAGTCCACTAGGACTCTAAGATCCCTCTCCACTTCCGTGCCACCCAGCAGGTCACTTCCTAGGCAGTAGGTATGCTGGACATTTTTCCTCCCTAGGTGCAGCACTTTGCAATTCAACAAGAAGAAATGCATTCTGTTGTTTTCTGCCCACTTGTCCAACCTGTCCAGGTCTGCTTGCAGCTGTTCCCTGCCCTCCGGCGTGTCCACTTCTCCCCATAGCTTTGTGTCATCCGCAAACTTGGACAGAGTACACTTCACTCCCTCGTCCAAGTC